>NC_056747.1:1290014965-1290169965 GCF_019279795.1 Protopterus annectens
GAGATTTCTCCTCTTTCAGCTGGGAGCTAGCCATTATCAGTTCAGAGTCCTTTCCTTTGGTCTCAACCCAGCTCCCAGGGTGTTCACCAAAAGCATGGCAGTAGTAGCAGATTGCTTGAGACTGCAAGGATTCTGGGTGTTTCTGTCCTTAGATGACTGGCTCATTACCGCTCCCACCAGACATCTACTAGAACAAGCAAGAGACTAAGTTCTATGTATGACTATGTATGAGCGGTTCTAAATAACAACACTTGCATAACCTCCCTACCTTATCTAAGATTGCAAAAGATCAAAGCAAAAGTACAAACAATTGTCAGAAAGAGAGTAGCTGCACAACTAGTCTTACAAGCATTAGGTTTGATAGCAGCGACCATATCGTTAGTTCCTCTATCAAGATTTCACATGAGAACTCTACAGTGGCTTCCAGCATCTCAGTGGCCTAAAATGTATCAACCAATGTCACATTAGATTTTGATGACCAACCATTGCAAGAAAGACCTAGCTTGGTGGATTCATTCAGAGGAAATTCTCTTGGGCCACCCCTTTGTCCTATGTCAACTCCAAGCCATAGTGTCCACAGATGCCTCCCAGTTGAGGTGGGGAGGCATTATCTGGTCAAGACTGTCCAAGGCACTACCCAAACATGCATAGCAATTTTCTAGAGCTGAGGGTAGTGCCTTTAGCATTACAGGCCTTTCAAAGTGCTGTCCCCTTCAGAATGATTGTGATTCAAACAGACAATATGTTGGTGGTTTGGTACATCAACAAACAGGGAGGAACCAAGTCTTTCCCCCTTTGCTGAGAAGCTCTCAGGGTTTGGCAGTGGACCATCTCTTCCCACTGCTTTCCAATAGCAAAGCATATTCTGGGGAGTTCCAGTGTGATAGCAGACAAACATCATTCTCCTGCCTCATGGGTGGTCTCTCAATCCCAAAGTGGCAGAAAAGATTTTTCATTACTGGGGCCAGCCTTGCTGCCACCTATTTGCATCACCCCAGAACAACAAGGGCAGCAGCTACTTCACCCTGGTCCCCCCTTCGGGGGAGTTCCCGAAAGATGCTCTCCCTGCATAATTGGCCCTACCGACTTGTGTATGCCTTTCCCTGATCCCTTTAATTCCTCAATTTCTAAAGAAGGCGATCAGGTTGAAGAGTAAGATAATCCTCATTGCTCCATTCTGGCCTCAACAGATTTGTTTTCTCTTTCTTTGAACTTATTTGATTCAATGACCATGGACTCTGGACCCAGATCCAGATCTCCTATCCCATCCAGAAGGATTAGTTCACCCAAACCTTCAAAACCTCAAGCTCACAGCTTGGCTTCTCCAGTTCCATTGATTGCCAGGCATAATCATATGTTTTTACCAGTTCGTAGGATTCTTTTGACCTACTGTATGCCTTTCACCAGGAAACTCTACAACAGTAAATTGAAGAGCTTTTCCTTCTGGGCTCAAGATAATAACATTGATGACTTCTCTGCTCCTATCGACAAAGTCTTAGAATTATTACCTTTGCTCTTTGAAGCAGGGGCCTCTTTCTCTACTATCAAGGTTCAACCAGCAGCTATTTCAAATGTATATAATGGGTTAAAAATATTCTTTAATTTCTCATAAACTTTACAAAGCATTCTTAAAAGGGACCTTGATGTTAAAACTCCAGTATAAGGATCCGTCTGCATCTTGGGACTTAAACTTAGTGCTACAAACAATAGGGCATCCCCCATTTTGAGCCTGCTGCCAACTGCAACCAGAAATTCTTATCTTGGAAAACAATTTTTCTGGTAGTGATTACTGCTGCCCGAAGAATCTCAGAAATTCAAGCCTTATCTTGTAAACCACCATATTTGATATTTCACAAAGACAGAGTTTCCTTGAGAATGAACCCTTCCTTTTTACCAGAAGTGGTGTCAGAAATGAATATCAGTCAGACAATCAATCAATTTACCAATATTCTTTCACAATTTTTCAAACAAAGATGAATATTGTTTGCATTTATTAGATGTTCATAGACAATTACACTTCTATCTTCATAGAACAAAAGACATAAGAAAATCTGACCATTTGTTTCTTTTTCAATTACCAGAATGAGTAAGCCAGTCTCCAAGGTTACCTTATCTAGATAGCTAAAAGATTGTATACCCTTCATATACAATGAAAGGAAAGTCAAATTATCTGAGCCTGTTAGGGCACATTCTACTACAGCCATAACTACTCCAGCAGTTTTTCATTCCAAGGCTTCCATGGATGATATTTGTGCAGCAACGACATGGGCTACCCCACATACCTTTATTACTCTTTACAAATTGGATTTGGTCTCTAGGGGAAGAGTATCATTTGGTTCTATGGTGCTCAGGAATATCCTTCCATGAGTCATCCCAAGATCTGTGAAAGCTGGGGACTCTGTCCCATTTGTCAAGGACTAAATGAAGATGGACAATGTCAGATAAAGAAGTTATGTACTTACCATAACATTCCATCTGTGTTGTCATCTTCATTTATCCTTGACTCCTGACCCTCCATCCCACTTCCTTTCAGGGCTCTTGGTGGAATGAATTATGGTCCTAGTTATGCATGTTTTCATATACGACACCAGACATGGTCTCTATAAAGGTGTTATTAAGATTATACTTTCTGTATCTTTCTACCTGCAAACTACATCTGAGGTAATTTGGTAAGGAGCATTCTGGGTAGGGCTTAAGCTTGAGAGGTTTTGGTTCTTTTGGGTTGTAGTAATGGCCAAGTCGGTTCGTATATAGGAACCAAACCCATTTGTCAAGGATAAATGAAGATGGACAACACAGGTGGAACATTATGGTAAGTATATAACTTCTTTTTATTGATGTTAAATTTGATGTCATTACTGCTACCTAGTTATGCATTTTTGCACACCATCTTGGAAAACTTCAGTATTGCTTATTGAAGCAATTATGTTTCCCAGCTTGCAGTCATTAACTTATTTGGTAATCTGTTCCTCATTTCTGACTTTTTTATAAGCCTTCAGGCTAGCCACCCGGCAGTGTAAATCTTGGCAATAAATGATTGTCGATGTTGAAGTGACGCCCTGACCCCATGCACGAAAATGGGAAAAAAAGGTTGTGGATGATTGGATGGATGGATGGATGGATGGATGGATTAAATTATCACATAAGACATAGGCACACATACACTAACAGAAAAGAAAACAAACCATATTAACATGTTTCCATTTACTTGCATTATACATCATGTATATTTTCTTTCTTTATAACTGTCATCAGTCCAACATTACACAGATTGTTGAACTCCTGCATTCCCTTAAACCTCACTCCTCCTTCTGAATATTATTTTGCATGTACTGTTCACACATATTTCACTTATTTCGATGTCATTTGCTCCTTCCTGTTTCTAAAGATTACACCAATGTTTCTTTTAACTCTTACAATATTCAGTACTTGAAATACAGTTAGTTTAGATTTTAATTTCCATTTTCTAGTAATTGCTTTTTTGTCAGTCAGTAGAATTAATCTATATTTAGGTAATTCAGATCATATGTCCTCAGCTAAAAAAATAATTTCCTTAGTCACAGCCATTTGGTTCCCAACATTTCTGACAGAGTATTTTATAGGGAACTTCTAAAATCTGCCAGCTTAATACACTCTCAAAAATATGTTTCCAGTACCTCTTTCTTTCCCATCACACCTCCAACAATTGCTATCCCTCTGGTCCTTTGTTGCATACTTGGGAGCCATACATATGTCCTGTTTGCAAATTGCTTTAATAGTCTCTTTTACCAGTCTTTTATAACCTTTTCTGATTGTCTTTAAACTTATCTTGCAATATTTTCTTGTCTTACTAACCTCTACCCTAGATTCAGCTAAAAACTCTACCAAAGCAGGTCTTTCACTTAGGATTCCCCTATCCCTTTCTCTTTGCCTATACTCTGATATCAGTTTTTGGGAGGGCGGTCTGTAACCTCTTAGCAATATTTCTTTCTCTTTTATTTCTGCCCTAATTTCAACTCCATTTTCATGTTATCCCCCCTCACTAGATATCCCTCCTAAAGACATCTCTTTTTTTCTCTATTATTATTATAGGTTCATAGGTTCATAGTTTAATACTAGGCTAACTGCCCTTGTGAGCCATTTTAAGCCTAGCCAATTGCCCCAAGTGTGAATCAAACCCTGCACCTTGTGTCTGTAAGGTAAACACCTTAACCATTATGCCACCCTCCCCCCCTTAATTCTCAAATAATTTCCACCACCCATTCCTTGAATTCCTCTCTTTTCAACAGGTACAGATACAAGCAAAACCTCCTCACACCTAAATGAAAAAATAGACCAAATACAAGCAAAACCTCCTCGGACCACCACATGGTGGTCCGAGGAGGTTTTGCTTGTATTTGGTCTTTTCTATATTATCTCAGTTCTTTAGTGCTCCTGGGTTTGTTTTTCACATATTCACTCTTTTCAGCAGTAAGTGGGAAAGCACCAGTGTTTCATTTTTACTTCATTACCCTGCATTTTATCTTAGTTTTTTTATTTGTGCATGATCTGAAATAGTTACTGGATGTGTTTAAGCTTTCAATTAAATTCACATGTTCCTGTGGAAGATAACTTCTGTATGTAGCCCAATTATTGTATCTTGGGAATAATATAAAAAATTCTCTCTAAGTTCCTATTACTGAATTCATAGCTTCCATACCAAATATTTTCATCATTTTGTTTCAGAAATCTACCCTCTTTTGTTATATTTTTCTCTTCATGACCCCCCTGATGCATCCTCATTATTGCAAAGCAAGTTCCAATTCCTACCTATAAGTAATATTCCTAGCTGAAAGCTGATTATTTCTCCCATAATTTCCTTAAGCTCCATAATATCAGTTCATAGGATCATAGGAGGTTACTAGGCTAATGACCCCAGGGCCCTTACAAGCCTAGCCAAGTTCAACCTGTGTTCCCAAGGCTGTCTGGTTCAAGCAGTCACTAAAATTAGCACCTATTTTCCCTGTCTAAGAGGGACCACAGGTGGAACCCCTGAGGTGAATTTACGGTTACCCATCCAATTATCCAAAATTACCCTTAAATAGGGCCAGCGAGGTGCTTTAATTTACATGAATAGGAAGCTTGTTCCAAAGGTGGAGCAACTTCTGTGAGACAAATCTGTCTCTCCAGCAAGTTCTGTTGATGTCATGTACCAGGTTAAGGTCCTTTGAAGGAGTGACCCATTTGCAATTTGACTTGCGAATGTGCAGCATTTCCATTAAAGCTGGGTCAGAGATTGCTCTATAAGCAAGGCATAGGTGACCTCTCAGCAATCTGTACAACACAGAATAAAGTGACAATGATTTCTGTCTGTCCACATAAGACAGATCTTGAAGTCCCTAAATGTTCATGTAAGGAACCTTTGTTGTCTCTCCAATTGCTGCAGGTCTTTGAAAAGGAACATACCAAATGGAACATTGTACTCTATTATTGGCCTGATGAGGGAAGAGTACGGCAGGGGTATAATCTCTTTTTTTCTGTAGGCAATGCCCTTACTTATGAGATGAGCAACATAAAATGCCCTTCTTACCACTGTGGAGACATAGTGATGGAAGTAAAGGTTGCTGTCGACCTGTGAGCCCAGATGTTTCACCACTGCTTAGGGTATTGCTAGTTTGCAGGAACATCGCCCTTGCCGAAGGGGATGATAATGCATTTTTTTGCATTAAGTTTAAGACCATGACTTTGGCCCAGTCATTAGTCTGCATAAGACCTTCTGGCAGGATGTTGACATCACTAGGGGTTTCAATGATCGCTCCCAGTTTGCAGTCGTCAGCAAACTTTGTCATCCACAGTCCTTACGTTTTACTGTACTGTACTTTGTAGAAGTAGATTATGAACATTAGGGGTCAAAGAACCGATCCCTGTGGAACACCACTGGTTATGGGTCTGCTGGAGGAGGTGGATTCCCCCTATTTTGACTGTATGAATTCTATCAGTGAACCAGTTTGCAACCCACCTGACAATATATGGGCTGATACCCAGCTGGGTGAGTTTATCAATGATACCTGAGTGGGGGATTGCGTCAGAGGCCTTGGCTAAATTTAGGTAGGCCATGTGCACAGGCTTTGGTGACTGTCTCAAAGATGTCCACTAAGTTTAACAGGCATGATCTCCCCTTGACAAAGCCAAACTAGGTGGAGGTCAAGCGTTTGGAGATTTCCTATATCTTTGTTAATAAGGTCCATGATGATTTGTTCCATGGCCTTGCAGATGAGGCTGGTTAGGCTAATGGGTCTATAGTTTCTAGGGTCCATGGATGCACCCCCTTTGTGCAAAGAGATAATGGTAGCTGCTTTCCATTCTGCTGGGACAAAGCTAGTGCTTAGGCTGTGATTGAAAACATGCCCAATGGTGATGCTAATTCCTGTTTTAACCCATGTAGAACACAGCCTGGGATATTGCCTGGTCCTATAGAGGCTGCATTTCTGGCCTTGGAGAGGGCATTTAAGACCTGATCCTTGGAAATACTAGGTGGGGGACAGGTGTTAGGGATGCTTTGAGGCATATGTGGTGGGGTCAGGGGAGTGAAGTTTTCACTGAACCTGTCAGCCAACAGGTTTGCTATATCCACAGGTTCTGTATATGTAGTACCATTGACTACGGGTTCAGCACAAATCTGGGCCTTACCTTTGAGGTTACATATGTAACTAAAGAATGCCTTGGGGTTATCCTTAGTTATGGAAGCTAATATGGATCTGTAGTTAGCTTTGGAGGACTTCACTAGGAGTCTTATTTGCTTGTTTAAGTTGAGGAGGGAGTGTTTCCAGTTTTGAGACTGTTCCTTTCTACTTTTAGACATCAATTTCTTTCTCATATTGTATAGACTATTAATGGCAGTTGTCCACCAGGCAGGTTTGTTTCTCCTTGAAGATCTTGCTTTGGTTCTATCAGGTACGACAGAGTCAATACAATTGTACAGGTGCTCATATAAAGCATTGGTGTAGAACTCAGCATATGCGTCTGTTCCATTGGTGGGGGAGGGGCTATGAAGTTACTTATGCTGTCATGTAAGAAGTTGTAAATGGCCTTGGAGAAGTGTTTTAGTCTAGTTGTTGCTAAGGATGGTCTTGTGTTATAGTTCTAGCAAGACTGATTTGTGGTCAGATCTCACCAGGGATGGCCAGTGGTCCCTCATGTTGTTGAGGACCAGATCCAGGATGTTTGAGCCCCTTGTGGGTGTGTCAAAAAGCTGGTCCAGGGCATTGGAGTTAACAAAGTCCAGGATCCTTTAGTCAAGTGAGTTAGAGCACATATAATTTACCCAGTCGATGAACAGGCCATTAAAGTCACTCAAAACCAGGGTGTTTGGTTGTATCTTGATTAACTCAAGTAGATCCAAGTAGGCTGAGTGGATGTCTTGATTCATGGAGGGGGTCCTATAGCTGGCATTTGCACCTGAAGTAATTCAAGGGAATCATGCTGTTCAACCAATCTAGAGGTGTATTTATCTTTAATGAATATTGATACACCACCTCCTGTAGTTCTCACACCTTCAGTTTGCGGTGTAAATGTGTGGAAGGAAATGTAACCTGGTATAGCTGGGGTATTCTCTGCAGCCTTAAACCAGGTCTGTGTGATTGCACAAATGTCAGCATCTTCCAAGGTGAGGACTGCTTCCAGTGAGTGCAGTTTCTGGTTTAGACTCCTAGCGTTTAGCAGTATAACCTTGAGGCTGTTTTTAGAGGGTATTTTTACATCGGAAATTATGTTCTTGTGACATTGCCTAAAAAAGTACTATGGGGGTGGCAGGAGCCTTAGCCAGTAACTGAAATCCCAGGGGGTGACAGATGAAGACCATGTCTGGTGAAGCATTGAAGTCTGTCGACCATGTCATCCCAGGCTGTCAGATACTGGATCCCCTTTGAATGACACCAGAAACTAAGCCAATTGTTGAAGTCAATCATTTTTTTGTTTGCATTGAGGTATCATCCTAGGTGAAAGTAAAATGCTGCTTAAGGCCAGGGGCATACCTGCCTGAGATGCATAATCAGAGAGCTCAGTCATGTCTCTCTTCATATAGAGCAATGAGGCATGTCTCAAGTCATTTACACCAACATGGACTATGACAGAGTCATAACAGTGCCTGTTGTTGAAAGACCTGAGTGTGTGTGTGATGTGGTGGATCCTGGCACCTGACAGACAGCTGACCATAACTTTTTCCTTATCCAGCCTGGTGAGAGGGACATCTGTGTGTTTCACAATTCAGTCAGCTATGACTAAGATGTTTGTTTTTGTGTTATGCCTTAGTTATGACTGGTGAGATACTGGTGTGTGATATATTATGTGCACTATGCTCTGCAGAGGATGTATTATGTGAATTGTGCTTGTGTTTCTGTTTGGGAAGTCTCTGATGCTTAGGTAAGCTTCTGGTAAGGACTTCCGCATATGGAGGTTTATGTGTTGTTGGTTTGGTAGGTGCAGGAGGTGAGGTGTGCATGTTGACAACCTTCTTAGTATTAGATGAACTGACTGGTGAGTGAGAAAGCCTGGATTCTAGGTTCTTGACATAGATGCATCTCTCGCACAATTAATTTCTGTGGACTAGAAGAAGAACCAATCAAAATTAAACACTAATTAGGTTTTTAATAAAATAAAATTAACCCTTAAAAACAGTTGTTAAACTTCAGAAGAATATATAAACACTAAAACACAACACTAAAGATTTCTTATAGTCACTTTCCTACTTTTTAAAAAACACTTGATGTTGATAGTGTCATTTAAACCAGGTGGAATATAAGATGCAAGGTAAAATTGCCATTCAGCTTCTCTCTGTTCAACAAAATTCTTATAATTATCACCTCTAGGATAACAGAAAAGGTGATTTTTTTCCAACTGGTGCAATGCAGGGAGTGCTTATACAAAGCATTATTCAGATTTTTACTTTTTATAGCATACTGGTGCTCCTGAAGTCTCTTCCTCAAATTCCTTGTACTCAGGCCAACATAAAAAGCTGGACATACTGGTGCTCCTGAAGTCTCTTCCTCAAATTCCTTGTACTCAGGCCAACATACAAAGCTGGACAAGCGGAGTACAAGCATGATTGGTTTCCATTTCCATTGGAACTGTATAATAATGGAGTTTGTGCTTGTAAATTTGTTTCTGAAGAAGTCTTGGTGACGAATAGTGACTAATAAACTTTAACTGCACTAAAACCCTCATCCAGTGTCCCTCTCGTGCTGTTTGGTGGAGAATTTTGGTTTTGAGTCTTCCATTTCACCTTTGCCTGGCTGCACTGTGTTTTTTTGGTTTCACATTTAGTCCTAATAATCACCAACCTGACATGTTATCAGGGTCTATGAATGAGGTGTTCTTAGTTTTTGAATGGATTAGAAACACTTTTTCTGTTGCAATTCTAGAGGCTGGCTGGGACTGTGGAATAGTTACAGCTGTGGGTATAGTAAACTTTACTCTAAATTTGTCAGACAGGATATTAGCTATTTCTCTTGGTCAGAGTGCAGTATTATTGTGGGCTAGGTCTGACATTGTTGATTGTCAGTTCTTAACTTAATGTTACTGTTATAGAAAGATTTGCAGTTGTTTTTAGTTTCAGTGGCTATCTTTTGTTTATATTCAGCTATAAGTTTCCTAATGGTGCCCTTAAATTCTTTGTTAGCTTGCTTTAGGGTGCTCTTAAGGTGAGTAAAATGAATACTTATAAGCATTATGCAATTTCTTTCTCTTGCTATAGTTTATTTCTGTTGGTATACTACTATATGGGTCAGTTTATTTCTATTGGTATTTTACTATATGGGTCTGCTTTTAAATTCATTAACATATTTGCACTCAGCTTCATGGCACAGAGGGACGGAGTCCTTATTGCAACCCAGGCCACTGGGGTTTAATTAGTAGCCCTGGCACTGAAGCAGCCTGGCAGGGAGGGGGAGGAGTATAGGGGTGTGGGTAGCTCAACTCTCCCACAGGGGGGACAAAGGTTATGGGCACTCAGGAGCACATAGGAAGTGCAATGTCTCCATTGGGTATAGCCAGTAGCCTACATCACTTCATGGGCACATCTATTCAAGATGCATAATCAGAGAGCTCAGTCATGTCTCTCTTCATATAGAGCAATGAGGCATGTCTCAAGTCATTTACACCAACATGGACTATGACAGAGCTACATTAGAGGGGATAAATGTATCACCAAACACCATCATACTAGGTGACTTCAATTACCCTAATATAGACTGGGTACACTACTCAAGCCCAAACACCCTAGCCCAAAAGTTCCTGGAATTCATAAACTCAAATGCCATGGAACAACTAGTCACCATCCCCACAAGAGGAGAAAACATACTTGATCTCATCATCACGAACATGGGAGCACAATGTTCAACACCGGAAGTATACCCCTCACTGGTGAGATCAGATCACAAACTAATCTCGCTGGAGGTCCTCATCCCACCCCCACCTGAAATAAAAAAGACCACAGTAAAGAACTTCGAAAGCCGACTTCACACTTCTAAAGACTAGTGTGGTCTCCTTTAAGGCCCCCGAGCCGGCGGAAAACAGTACTCAAGCCGCTGAATCACTTACAAATGCCTTCTACCAGCACCTGCAGCACTGCATGGATAAGGCAATCCCAAGCAAAACAAAGACTCTTTGTACCAAAGGCAAGCGTCCAGTCTGGTGGACCCCAGCCATAAACAAACTCTACAACAAAAGGAGGAAGCTACTACAAGATAGAACAAAATCCTTAAAAGGTAAGACACCCTTGATCACTATAAGTAAAAAACTAAGAGCTCTCATAAAATCATCCAAAGCAAATTTTGAGAGAAAAATAGCTAAAGACTCAAAAGACAATCATAAGGCCTTCTTTAGCTATGTTAGAAACCTGGGAGGAAACTCCCAGATATGCTCAGAACTAGTTCAAAATGATGTGAAGATTACTGATCCTACAGACATTGCCAACATACTGGCTGACAGGTTCAGTGCAAACTTCTCCCCCCCCCAAAGGAGAGATAACTATACCAAGCGATTGCAGCCCCCCAAACATCTCCAACGCCCAAGTGAGAACTGCTCTCTCCACAGCAAAAAACAGCATCCATGGGACCTGATGGTGTCCCCGGCTGTGTGCTCCACGAACTCAACGAGGAATTAAACCCACAGCTAGGACAGCTGTTTAATCATAGTCTTACCTCTGGATACGTACCCAGGGAGTGGCGCACTGCAACTGTGGTCCCACTTCACAAAGGCGGTGCCTCCACCGACCCTGGAAATTACCGATCAGCTTGACAAGCCTTATCTGCAAAGCCATGGAGAGGATCATAATGGACCTCATAAATAAAGACATAGGGAATTTGCAGACTTTGGATCCATCCCAGTTTGGCTTTGTCAAAGGCAGATCATGCCTTCTAAACTTGGTTGACTTTTTCAAACAGTCACCAAAGCCATTGATGAGGGAAAGGCAGTCCATACAGCCTACCTCGATTTGGCGAAGGCCTTCGATACAATACCCCACTCGGGTATCATTGAAAACTCATCAGCTTAAATGTTAACCCATACATCACAAGATGGGTTGCAAACTGGCTGAGTGACAGAACACACAGGGTCAGAGTTGCTGGCGCCATGTCAGACTCAAAGCCTGTCACAAGTGGTGTACCACAGGGTTCAGTCCTGGGCCCACTCTTGTTTGGCATCTACTTTTCCAGTACAAGCAAACACAGGAGCGTTATGGCTGACAAAGTTTGCAGATGCCTGCAAACTGGGCGGCATAGTAGAAAACACATCTGACACAGATATCCTTCAGAAGGGTCTCACAGAAATGGATAACTGGTGCCAGAGCCATGGCCTAAAGTTAAATGCCAAAAAATGCATAGTCATACCCTTCGGGAAAAACAAGGTTACCCCTAGCTACCAAATAGGTGGCAATCCGCTGAGCACAGAAGAAGTTATCAGGGACCTGGGGACCCAAGTTGATAGTAGTCTGTCATTCGACACCCATGTAGCCAAGGTGGTTAGGAAGACCTTCTACATTGCCCACCTTATCATGAAGGGATTCTCATCTAGATCAAGGGAGGTCATAGTCTCCCTATACTCATCACTCATCAGACCAATGATTGAGTACAATGCCCCATTCGGAATGTATCTGACCCGACACTTGCAGCAGCTTGAGAGGCCACAAAAGTTCCTCACCAAAAGGATAAAGGGTCTCAAACATCTGTCCTATGCTGCCCGACTGAAAGAACTCCAACTCTATTCAGTCGCCACACTGCTCAGAGGTGACCTTTGCCTAACATACAAGGCCATGTCAAACCCAGATTTGATGAATATGCTTCACCTCAAAAAATCTAGATCCGTCAGAGCCACAAGGGCGGGAGACTTAAACCTTGACACGGCTATTAATAGGACGTGCTGGAGGGATAGATTCATCACCCAAAGACTCCCTATGCTGTGGAACAAAATCCCAGTATATGTGAGGCAGAGCACCTCGCTGGCCTTGTTCAAGAGAAATCTTGACCAATGGATGGGAGATTGCAGATATACCCCAGGGATTACCTCAGTGTCACTGCTTAACAGAGGCACAGCAAAATAATGGGTATAGTTCCCCATACTAAAGGCGTGGTGTAAGCCACAAAACTATGGGCTAGGCTTGTAAATGCCCTCGGGCAGATAGCCTAGTATGAACCTATGAACCTATGAACCTAAGAGCTTACAAACCTCGGTCTGCTCAGAACAATAAGATGCAAATCTCCAGGAAATACTGTGTAATGGATAAGACCATTAAAATGTATTTCCATTTCCAGTCTGCTAAAATTAATAAGATAATGCATGTTTCCCTTTAAGGGAGCGCTGGCCCAATTTTGACACTTTGATTGGCTGTTGAGGAGTGATGTCTTACATAAATTCTTGGGCCGACTTCCTTGGATTTATCTGCTGAAGTTTTGTGGAGAAACAAAATGAAAGCACTTATCTTATTTTAAAGAATTTTTATTAAAAAGCTTTTTTTAACAGTCCTATTCATTACACAGCATTTTCTGGAGATTTGCATGTTGTTGTCCTGAACAAACTGGGGTTTGTAAGATGTTCAACTTTTGTGGCTTTTACTTCAGTTTGTAGTTTTGTTGCTTTTTCAGCTTGTGCCCTTCATATTTCTGTGTTGACAAGTAATGAGTGACGGGTCTATATTAGAACATCAAAGTTTCACAGCTTTGAATGTTCTAATATTGACCCCTATTCAGCGAACGCCGAAAACAGCGAAGCTGCGGAACACCAAATTTCTTCCTAGGGAAGGAATTCGGTTGGCCCTACCTGTGGCTTTGCTATGTTCAGCACTGTGGTGAAAAGTTATGGGTCGGGATCAGGTAAGTGTACGATTGTGTGGACGTGAGGATTAGGATGCGAGGTAGGTGAGTTAAGGTTAGAGCATGGGTCAGGTAAGTGTGCGATTGTGTGGACGTGAGAGTTAGGGCAGGGTAGGTGAGTTAGGGTTAGGGTGCGGGTGAGGTGAGTGTGCGATAGTGATGGACCTTAGGGTTAGGGTTTGGGTTAAGGTAAGTGGACAGCTAGTGGTGTGTGTACAGTTTAGTATAGGGTTAGATGTAGGATTTTAGGTGTATGTGTGTGGATTGCTGTTTGTTTGGTGTGTTTGTGTTGTGTGTATGTGTGTCAGAACAGCAAATTGTTTGCATGTTCGATATTGTCAGTGTTTGCTGAATAGGGGTCGATATTATAACATTCGATGTTTTAAAAAGTCGATGTTCTAGTATCGACCCATGAGTGGCATATGCTTCAGTGGGTAGGATGGTGTATGTAGCAGTTGTCATGTGTACTACATACCCAACCCTTGTGGCCATGTGATATTAGCATTCATTTCAATTACTATGCCCATTACCTAACAATTCCATATGAGATAACACTGCTTGTGACATACAGACATTCACTGTATGTTGTATGTATATGCCTACATGTTTATCATTCTGTTGTGCAATGCTGTACGGGTTAACAATGGTAAGAACTGTGCTAATCTGCATTCATGTGTCATGTAACATACTGTGGTAATCTAAATTCATGTGTCCATCCTCCAAGCATTCTATAGGGGCACCATCGAGAGCGTCCTAACCAACAACATCATAGTCTGGTATGGGAACTGTAATGCCTCTGACCATAGCGCTCTCAGGGGAGATGTAAGGGCAGTCGAGAAAATCATTGGTCATTCACTTACACCCTTGGAAGACGTACATGAGACTCGCTGCATAGGAAGAGCCAGAAAGATAACAAATGACCTTACCCATCCTTCAAATGGCATGTTCTCAACCAATGACCGTACCCATCCTGAAAAAGGCATGTTCTCAACCAATGACCATAACCACCCTGCAAAGGGCATGTTCTCAACCAATGACCGTACCCATCCTGCAAAGGGAATGTTCTCAACCAATGACCTTACCCATCCTGCAAAGGGCATGTTCTCAACCAATGACCATACCCATCCTGCAAATGGCATGATCTCCCACCTATCCTTGGGTAGAAGATACAGAAGCATGCACTGCAAGACTTCCAGGCTGAACAACAGCTTTTTCACCTTATCCATTAGACTGTTAAAGTCTGCTGACAGGTGAACAAGAAGAAAGACATCTCCTTCACACCCCCCCATCACCTAGGAATGTATACATCTGCCTAATCAGAAATAGTAATCTCACCATTTTACACAGTTCATACGAGTGCAATATAGATAGACAATGTCCATACTGAATGTGTAATTCTAACTGTCTGTTCTTACCAGTACCCTGACAAGAGGAATCCAAAAGAGGGCAGTATACACTGTGCAATATCTAGATGTTGTTCTATCTAGTTCTATTTTTATGTCTTGCTTTTTTTTTGTGATGTTACATTGCTGTTTACTAAAATATTTTTCTGTATGTATGTCTTTGCACTGGAAACAAAGCAATGCAATTTCATTCACCTGCACTGTGCTGTACATTGAATGACAATAAAGATTACTTTGAGTTTCATGTAACATACCGTACTAATTTGCATTCATGTGTCATGTAACATACTGTGCTAATCTGCATTCATGTGTCAAGTAAAATACTGTGCTAATCTGCATTCATGTGTCATGTAATATACTGTGCTAATCTGCACTAACGTGTCACGTAATATACTGTGCTAATCTGCACTGACGTGTCACTTAACATACTCTGTTAATCTGCATTCATGTGTCATGTAACACACTGTGCTAATCTGCATTTGCATCATTTAACATACTATACGTACTGACAAAAAAACAAAACTAGTGAAAACAAAAAAGAGAGCGGATTTGTAGAACTAAACTCCTTTAACATACTGTGCTAATCTGCATTCATGTGTCAAGTAATATACTGTGCTAATCTGCACTAACGTGTCACTTAATATACTGTGCTAATCTGCACTGATGTGTCACGTAACATACTATGCTAATCTGCATTCATATGTCATGTAACATACTGTGCTAATCTGCATTGACGTGTCATATAGCATACTGTGCTAATCTCCATTGACGTGCCACATAACATACTGTGCTAATCTGCATTCTTGTGCCATGTAACATACTATAAATATATACAGATGGAGAACATGGTTATGATACCATACACTGACTTGGGTACATCCTATGTGCAAGCAATGATTGGTAGAGCATAGATGCTTCTTTGTCATACATATTGTATGTACTTATTATCATACATGCCACATCCCATAGGAGTACAACAGTAACCAGTAGTGATACTGACATGTGCTAGTCATATCTCCCAATGTATAGGATGATGTGAATGGTGCTCAACGTCTGGGATGTGTGAATATACTTTCAGTGATGTGTCATGCTACACCACATACCCTCTGAATTGTTGGGGATTATGTATGCCATATAGACACACACACGCACACACACACACACACACACACACACACACACACACACACACACACACACACACACACACACACACACACATGGCAGGCCAATGATGCGTAATAATAATAATAATAATAATAATAATAATAATAAATGACGAACAACACTAAAGGACATTTATTCCTCTATTCATACCAAACCTTTTTGGCTTTGCAGAACACATCAAATGAGTTTATATATCAAGACAATCAGTGATGAAACTGAACCACCAATGATACAACAAAGAACAATTAAAATAAATTAAAATCAGTCAAACACTTCAAAATCGACAATTAATTGAATGGACTGAAGCTAAGCTACACTAACATTTCTAATTCAAATCTCTATTAAATCTCTTCAGTATTAAAGCATAAAACTTCATTATTTATATTGCTTCCTTTTTCTCTGAAAGATGCTAAACAGCAACCCCCTACCAACTCCACTAGTACAAACTTGGTATAATGCTATATCAGTAAGATCTGCAACTAAACCTTTATGCACTTCACTAAAATGTGTGCCAACTTGACTATGTATCTCTCTGTTAATTATTACCCAGAAGTACTGCAGCATTCTTCTCATGAACTTCCCTTTAGTTTCACATATGTACCAAATTACAGACACAGCTCAGGGCATACATAACTGCTTCTGTATTAAATGCCATGTAGCCTTACACAAAGTACATGCAAACATATTTCAGCATGTGTGATAGACAGAGGATTGTGTGTCTGTGCTGAGTCTGTTAGAATGTGACATCCCCTGTGCACGAGATTTGCAAATGTCATGTTTCCCTGATGCACATCAGATGTGTCACTGTGCTACAGGTAATACTGTCCAGTAGAACATTTTCATACCACTTTGCATTCATGTGCCCACGAGCCACAGTGCTGGGCCACCTATGATGTGTGCACCTTTATGTATATGCATTTGTATATGTGTACTTACTGTTTGAAGCTGTGGATCTTGTGTACCGTTGTCATGTTGTGGATACATAGTTGCATCTTTGATGTGATGTCTACAGTTCTACCTTGACCCTTCCATGTATTGTACCCTACTCTACATGTAGCACAAAAGGTATGTGTGTACATGATTCCAAGTTATGGAAACGGTAATAATTTGTGTGCCCACTTGCTTATGTTAGTCGTACCCCAGCATAGTGTTGGATCCCTGCCAATTGAATTCAATATATTATATGTACATACTCTGTCACTCATGGGGTGTATGTTTTGCTTGCATATTCTTATATTATTTCCATCTGCAATACATTACTGGACTAGCGTTTTAAGCTAGTGTTACAAAGTGTGCATTCTGCACTGTTGTGTTACTTCTGTGGCATGTGTATGTAAGATAACAATTCTAAAGCACAGTTATACTGTGTTCAATATCTTTCAAAATGTGTAGTCGCATTGTCATGTTTTGGAGCCTGTAGCAGGTAACTGTTATATGACACTTGTGTCCCTCATGCTACCGTTCATGTTAGTGCTTTAATCACATGTTCTGTATGTTGCTTCAGATATTAGAGAGCTCACATATGTGCTCCATTGCATTTTTTTTGGCTTAGTCAAAATAGGGAAGCCAGCTCAAGCAGTACCATATCAAGGGTTGTATCCCAGGGATCGGTCTTGGGGCCTCTATTGCTTGGGATATACTTTTCTGAGGTGCAAGCCAAAACTAGTGGGCTACGGCTGGCCAAGTTTGCAGATGACTGCAAGCTGGGTGCTGTCATCAATTCCCCTAGTGATGTCGACATCCACCAAGAGGGTCTCAACCAAACAAATGACTGGTGCCAGAAACATGGTCTCAGACTGAATGCCAAAAAATGCATCATCATCATCATCATCCCCTTTGGGGAGAGTGACATCCCCACAAATTATCACATTAATAATAAGGTCCTAAGCACACAATCAGTCATGAGGGACTTGGGCACCAAGGTTGATAGTAACCTGACTTTTGACCACCATATTGCCTCTGCTGTACGGAAAGCTTTCTACATAGCCCACCTCATAAGTAAGGGTATCTCATCCAGCAATAAGGAGGTCCTAACTTCCCTGTATTCTTCCCTTATAAGATCCATTATTGAGTACAATACCCCTTTTGACATGTACCTCACAAAGCACATGCAGCAGCTGGAGACCACAGAGGCTCCTCACCAGGACAATCCAGGACCTCAAATATCTACCCTACACAGATAGGCTAAAAACACTATCCTTCTACTCAGAGTCATGCAGACTCCTCAGAGGTGACCTCTGTCTGGCATACAAAGCAATCTCAGACCCCGCCTTGATGGGACTGCTGCATATCCGCAACTCAAGCTCCACTTGAGTAACCCACATGCGTGACCTCAACCTGGTCTGTGACATCAATAGGACTTGTTGGTGGGACAGATTTGTGTCCCAGAGACTCCTCCTTTTGTGGAATGGACTCCCTCTCCACATCGAGCAGAGAACCTCATTAACCCGTTTTAAGCGCAACCTAGATAATTGGATGGGGAACAGAAATTACACCCCTGGAATTTGCCTGTATCCCTGCTGGACAGGGGCATCAGGTGCTGACTTGTCAGAACCTGGGCTAAATTCTTGGCTAGACTTGTAAGCATCTCGGGGCCAATAGGCTAGTAACATCCTATGATCCTATGAATGCTGTGTAAACAAAACTCTACCTTTGTGTATCAACTGTGTGATGTTTACTGCCTGTTCTGCTGTTATATGCATCTGTATCAGTGCTGAATTACTAATGGATGCACATTTGATGTATAGGTTCATAGGTTCATAGGTAGGTACTAGGCTATCGGCCCAAGGGCCTACGTAAGCCTAGCTAACAAGGTTCCCTGGCCTACGCCACCCAAGAAAGTTATTTTCCTGTGCCACTGTCGAGCAGAGACACAGAAGTGATCCCCAGGGTGTACTTCCTATTTCCCATCCACTCATCAAGATTTTTCTTGAAGAGTGCTAATGAAGAACTTTGCTTGACATAGATGGGTAGCCTGTTCCAGAGTATGGGAAGTCTCGGGGACAGGAATCTATCCCTCCAGCATGTCCTGTTTATTGTGGTGACACGGTTTAGGTCCCTAAAGCATGTAGTTTGGAGGGATTGGGATTTCTTTAGGTGTAGCATGGCCAACAGCTCTGAGTTTGACATAGCTTTATATGTTAGACAGAGATCACCTCGGAGTAGGCGATATGCTATGGAGTAAAGCTGGAGTTTTTTGAGATGGTCAGTGTAGGGCATTTGTTTGAGGTTAGTAATCCTCTTTGTGAGGTACTTCTGTGGCCTTTCCAGCTGCTGCAGATGTCTTGTGAGGTAAATTCCAAAAGGGGCATTGTACTCTATAATGGGTCTAATGAGTGTCGAGTAGAGAGGTACAATGACTTCTTTTTCCTGGATGAGAACCCTTTTATGATGAGGTGTGCCATGTAGAAGGACTTCCTGACTACTGTGGCGATGTGACTATCAAAGGAGAGTCTACTGTCCACCTGGGTGCCAAGGTCTCTTATCGCACATTCAGTGTTAAGTAGATTGCTGCCTATGTGGTAGTTCATGGGTACAGAGTTTTTACCAAAGGGGATGACACTGCACTTTTTGGCATTGAGCTTGAGGCCATGGCTCTGACACCAGGAGTCTGTCTCAGCGAGGCCCTTCTGTAGGTTGTCTACATCATTTGGGGACTTGACTATGGCTCCTAGTTTGCAGTCATCTGCGAACTTCATTAACCAGAGGCCTTCTGTGTTAGCCTGTACTTCAGAGATGTAGATACAAAACAGGAGAGGTCCCAGGACGGAACCCTGTGGTACTCCACTTGTCACTGCTTTGAGGTCAGATTTGGAGTCTGCAACTTTTACAGTGTGGGTTCTGTCAGTGAGCCAGTTGGCAATCCATCCTGTGACGTAGGGATTTATACCTAGTTTAGTGAGTTTAGCTATAATTCCAGAATGGGGGATGGTGCCAAAAGTTTTGGTGAGGTCAATATAGGCTGTGTGAACCACCTTACCCTCATCTATGGCTTTGGTGACTGCCTCAAAGAAGTCGATCAGGTTCAGGATAATTGATCTGCCTTTCACAAATCCGAATTGGGTGGGATCCAGAGTTTGGAGGTTACCAATGTCTTTGTTAATGAGTTTCATGATGATACGTTCCATGGCCTTGCAGACCAGGCTCATCAGGCTAATAGTTCGATAGTTCCCGGGATCAGTGGTGGCTCCCTCTTTGTGGAGTGGGATAACTGTTGCTGTGCACTATTCAGTGGGCAAAAAGCCTGTTGTGAGGCTATTATTGAACATGGTGCTTAAGTGGGGAGGAAGTTCGTTCTGAAGTTCGTGTAAAACGCAGCCTGGGATGTTGTCCGGTCCCATAGATGCTGTGTTTTTGGCTTTAGAGAGTGCAGCTTTTACCTGTGTAGTTGTGATTACAGGGACTCTGAATTCTTCCTGTATAGATATGGGCCCTTTAGGGGGTGAGGGAGGGGTAAAGTTAGAACTGAACCTATCTGCCAGGATATTGGCAATATCAGTTGGTTCTGTAATTTTCATGCCGTTGTGCTGTAACTCAGAGCAGACCTGGGTCTTGACATTGAGATTCTTGACATAGCTATAGAATGCTTTGTGGTTGTCCTTAGAATTAGTGGCGATTTAGTTTTCGTAGCTAGCTTTGGAGGATCTTATAAGGGATCTCAGCTTCTTACTGAGGTTGACCAGGGAGCTCCTCCACTCATGGGATTTTACTCTCTTTTGCAACAGTTTCTTCCTTCTGTTGTACAGTTTGTGTATGGCAGGGGACCACCAGATTGGCTTCTTTTTTTTGGAGGATAGCGTCTTGGTTTTTTTTGGGATAGCATGATCCATGCACTCGTGTAAGTGCTTATAGAGTGCATTTGTGTAGGAGTCAGTAGTCGTAACTGTATTGTCCATCTGCATGGGTGTCATGAAGTTCACCACTTCTGTCTTAAGAAGCATGAAGTTGGCTTTGGAGAATTTGTTTACCGTGGTTTCCTTAATGGGGGGTGGGGGCGGGATGTGGATATCAAGGGTGATTAGCTTATGGTCGGATCGGACCAACGAGGAGTTGACTTCAGGTGTGGAACATCGGTGACTCATGTTGGTAATGACTAGGTCTAGGATATTGTTGCTCCTGGTGGGGGTGTGGATAAGTTGATCCAGAAAGCATTGAGCTAAGGAGTTGGTACACAAGTAGTTTTCCCAGTTAATAGTAGGGTAGTTGAAGTCACCCATTATTAGGGTGTTTGGTTGAACCCTAATATTTTCCAGTACATTAAGAAAAGAGGAGTGGGAATCCTGGGGCATGGTGGGGGATCTGTATCAAGCTACAATTTGCATTGCAGTTTTTCCCAGACTTAGTTGCACTTGGATAACCTTGGATGCATTATGCTGAGCAACTAGCCTGGAGGTGTGGATATCCTTAATGAATATAGACACGCCTCCTCCTTTGGTGTTTTGGTCCAGGTTACATGGCTGAAAAGTGTGGTATGAGTTATAGCCTGGTTGTGCAGGGGTGCTTTCTGGGGCCTTGAACCAGGTCTCAGCCACTGCACAGATATCGATGTTCTCCATTTTAAGGAGTGCCTTGAGTGAGTGCATTTTGAGATTTAGACTTCTAGCACTGAGTAGCATTACCCTCAGTTTTTGCTTGCCTGTTCCTGCTACGATGGTGAATTTGTCATTTGAACCGTGCCTAAAAAAGGAACTATAAGGGCAGCAAGAGCCTTAGCCAGTGTCCGGAATCCCAGGGGCGACAGGTGCAGGCCATCTGTGGCAAAGCATTGTGGTCTGTCGACCATGCCATCCCAAGCAGACAGATACTGGATTCCCTTAGAATGACACCAGAAGCTTAGCCAATTGTTGAAGTCAATCATTTTGTCTTTGTACTGCGGTATTATTCTGGGTGATGGCAGAATGCTACTCAGTGCTAGGGTCATACCTGCCTGGACTACAAGATCGGAGAGCTCTTCCATGTCTCTTTTCATGTAGTCCAAGGAGATACATCTCAGGTCATTCACACCAACATGGACAATGACAGAGTCATATTTGTACTTGTTGTGGAGTGACCTGAGTGTGTGGGTTATGTGGCAGATCCTGGCACCCGACAGGCAGTTGACAGTAACCTTTCCCTTGTTTAGCCTGGTGAGTGGGACATCAGTGTGCCTGACTATAGAGTCACCCATGACTAGTATGTTGGGTACTTTGTTTTGCCTTGGCACACTGAGTCTGTGGGCTATGTGTCATTTGGGTTGTGTTGGGGGATGGAGGTTGCTTGCGTTTCTGCTTTGGAGGTCTCTGTTGCTTTGAGAGATTATTATTGAGAGCCTCTGCGAATGTTTTTGTGTTACTATGTGTGGATTTTGGTGGTGTAGATTTAGTGAGACTATGTGAAGAGTGTGGTGTGGTGCAAACGTTTACCTTCTCCTCATGGCTGTCAGGTTCAGTCTTGGTTGGAGAGAGCTTTACTTCCAGTTTGGCTAGATAAGTGCATCTCTCACAGGTTGTAGTGTTGTGTGTATGTGTGTTTGTTCCTTTCTATATGTCTGAAGCATTTACACATGCTGTCTTGCATGCTTTTTATTCACTGCCATACAATAGGGGGATAGTCTGCCAGAGCTGTAGGTACATGTTGAAGTCATGCAGTGTGTTTCTGCTGATGGTAAGGGTGATGTGTTGCATTTTTGTGTGTGATGTAAAAAGCCATCTGCACATACATATGTCCTGTTGCTGTAATGTGCAGATACATCACCACAACATGCATGCTGTCACAAAATGGACCATGGTACTTAAATGCATTTATACATATCATTCACATTGTCTCCTTTCATGAATGAAGTGTAGCTGAGGCATACAGTGTCACTGACCTTATACTTGTCCCAGTACTGTGAAATAAAAACATTTACTGTGGCATGCTGAATATTTTCAGCTGCAAAATTCTGTCATACGTCTCTTGAACATACTATTTCTATGTTGGCCAAATGTATCAAATATATTGGGACAACATGGAAGTTCATGACCATTACAGACCATGTCCATAATGCCACGGGACAGCTGGAGGTGCTAAGTGTATCACCATGAGCTAAAGGTTCTTGTTGGGCAGTTGGTGTTGCTTCTTTGCCAGGTGGAGTTTGTACAAAGTAGGTGGTAGAGAAATCTAGTCTTATGCCAAGAGGTGGTTGCACACAGTATGGGGTATAGAGCACTGGTGTGCTGCCAGGAGGTGTTTGCACACAGTAGGATGTAGAAGTCTTTGATGTGTTTCCAAAATATGTGGACATATAGTAGGGCAGTGCAGAACATTTCTATGGTGCCAAAAGGTGTGTGTACTCACAGTAGAGAGGTGGAGAGCATTGGTCTGGTGCCAGGAGGTGTTCATATACAGTAACAGGGAGGAGACCATTGGTGTGGTTAATGATGCAACATGCCAGGATGTCAGTGACATGCACTATGATTTTATTTATTATGGCTGTAACAAAGAGTCAGTATTAGCCATTTTTTCTAGTGTCCATGATATGTCCAGTAATAATGGATGTGTAGTGAGCTGCAGTGGTAGGAGTTATACAACTCAACCTTCATCAAGATGTTTGCTAGGGGGGACATCCCACACGGCCATTTACTGGGGGATGCTGGCTATGCATTGGAACCGTGGATGATGACACCCATCAGAAATGTACACACACCCAAGGAAGAACACCAAAGTGAGGTACATGCACAAACTAGGAACATCATATAGCTTGTGTTTGGCCTTCTGAAGTCACAGTTTTAGTGCCTCGATATATCTGCTGGAGCCTTGCAGTACTCTCCAGCCACATGTGCACATAGGTTCACAGTATGTGCCATGCTACACAATATGATCCTGGGAAACAGCTGCAGCAGGATTAGATATGGGATGGAATACACAACCCCTACCACTGCCTGGGTCACCAAAGCCACAGTCACAGGAGGACTCTGAGGAGGAATGCCCTGATGATGCCCCTATAGGCAGATGTAGGCATGCCCAGTATGCCCTGGTTTTGGCTAAGAGATAATGCATAGCACATTCACTGACAACCTAGGGCCCTAGGGACTGACACCTTACTCCTACTCACATACATATATTAAAATTTTTGATGCCAGGCAACACATACAACATGTACCTATCCATGTATTGGCTGTGTACTGCTTGCATCACACAGAGTCAGCCCTGAACTACAGTCCTGTCAACTGTTAATTCACAAGATAAGTCCCTAACCTACACACTACTTGTAAGGATTACTATAATGTGGTCTTGTATGTATGGATCTGCTGCATTTATGCAAGGAAATATAGTGGGCTATGTGGACAGAAGTAACGTTCACATGGGGCTACAGATACCCAGTCCAATAGTATGTGTTCCCTAATAATCACTAAGGCTCATGGTTAGAATATTCACCAGTCAAGGGGGATGTTAAACAGTGGGTTCACATGATATTTGGACTACTGTCTACCCCAGCAGATCACGTGCTGTTGTTACCCCTATCCCTAACACAGCAGTGTTCCCATATAACTGTCTTAACAGTAAGTCAGCAATGGTATAGCAGCAGACCAGGCAATCTCAGGGTTTGGTATACCTGGGTATTTGTACTATGTGTTCGAGTTTCTACGTGGGGAAGACTGAAAGAGAATTCAGGAGACGGATCTATGAACACTTATATGATATGGCTAAACAGAAAGCAACTAATGCCTTTTACAAGCATTCCCTTTTTTGCCCAGGTAGTATCATCAAATTCTTTGTTTTAGAACAAGTGGAACCGGATCTCAGGGGTGGTGACTGGGAATCCACCCTCGAGTACCGTGAGCTAGTATGGCAATTAAGGTTAGATGCAGGGAGACCACCTGGATTGAACGGGACTATTAGTATTAAAACCGTTTTAAAGCTTAGAAGGGCACGATTATAGTTATTCCACTGTAACTAATTAGTTCTGTTGTCCCATGTTTCCTAATATTATGCCCTTCTTTCACTACCACTTGGTAGGTGCGCATTTTATTATAACGCATGACTTAGGGACTCAAGATTCACTATTTTCCCTCTCCTTAACTCCCATGCCTTTTTCTTTGGTATGACAACCTGACACTTGGTCTAGGGTGTCCTTTTTGATGTGAACTATGAAAAAGAATCAAGATCCCGATTACAAACTAACACTATATGCTCCCTCACACTTCTAACAGAATTTCACCTTCCAGGTTCATCAAAACTCATGGATTTCCAATGTTTCCAATAGCAGCTTTTTAAAACATTTTAACTTTGATTTTATTAAATTTGAAACAGTGTTTTTAATGTTTTGTAATTTTACAAGCATAATCCAGCTGTCAAACATATATATACTTTTAATAATACAAGCTTTTATCTCATGTTTCATTTAATGCAAACCCCCTTTAAGGAATCTAACAACTGATTGACAACACCTGTTTTCAATTAATGTGTTACCTATGGTTATATAAAAGGGTTTGGCTTCAGCAAATGCTTCTGTACTCACTTGAAAAAGCTCAGGATTATCCTGAGTGAAAGCGCTTGTGTTTATTTCTTCTTGGACCTACTTGAATAAAAGATTTTCGCATTTCACATCAGATTTTGTTTTTTGTTCCTGGTGGCTGTGGAGTCGTGTTACTTGGATTTCTGGCATTTTTTGGATCTTAATCTCAGGGTTGTAACATAGAACTTGATCACACATTGTATGTCACACATAAAGCAGGAATAACAACGTACATATGTATGCTGTTGGTTGTGTGATAAATGACTCCTCTCTATCTGGCAACTTGTATGGCTCAGTGGACTAGGGAAGTTAGCATGGGTGATAGTATTGATGGTTCTAATTTGGAAATAGTCACATTTTTTGCATGTGAGGTATTATTGTGCTGGTCTTTTTACAGACTGTCAGTCTGTGTGTGGGTAACATTATGAACCTCAGTCACATATTAAGTACAGCAAACAGCTAGGGAATGCTGTGGAGATTTTGAGTGAAGTGCAGTACTGCAGAAACAGGGACAGATGTCAGTGCCTGTAACACAAAATCCCAGACTGGAGTACAGGTAGCTGTGTTCTGGAGTCACTTTATAAGTACTGGCAGTCCCACTGGGCATGCCCAGACATGTAGTTAAAATGAGCACAATTCTGTTGCCCCTTCATTAAAATGACCTGTTAAGTATAGATATGTCTATGCATACAAACATATATGTCTACATTCTCTTACGACAAAAGAACAAAAAAAATACCAGTGAATAACACCTCTACTTTCCACCAAGGATTTATTTCACAAACAGAATTCTGTTTGTGAAATAAATCCTTGGTGGAAAGTAGAGCTGTTATTCACTGGCATTTTTTTGTTATTTTGTCATAAGACTTTGGGAATGTTTATTTGTTGTTGCAGCATATATGTCTACATATCTGTCTGTCACTATCTCTCTCCCACATGCATAGTATATCTATCTCTATGTAGTGTCAAATAGATATATGCTGATATATATATATATATATATATATATATATATATATATATATATATATAGCTATATATATTAAAATGATACATAGACTCTCCCCATATATCTACATAACACACACATAACACATATACATATCACACGCACACACACACACACACACACACACACACACACACACACACACACACACACACACAGCATCATTTATATATACATCCCTGTCATATACATAAATATGTGTGTGGATGTCTGTATTGTCCTACATACCCTAATAATGTTGGGTAAATCTGCACTATCACACATCCATATGGTTGCTCAAAGGATCCAGACTAAGGGCGCAAATGTGCATAATCCATTTAACTACAGACACCTGTGCCTGCTGGATCACGGTGTCATATCAGCCTTAAGTCATGGTGTGTGCGATAGATACTATGATCTACAGTGTGTAAGACTAGATAGGTAGGGGGGTCTAATCTCACGCCAGGCTACATGGTGCATGTGTGTACCTCCTGTAAAGCAACTCACATGCTCTCATGGGCTATCCACCTGCAATGGTTATGCACTTTTTGGCCCTGTAACTTGCTGCTGGCTTCTAGACTGCCCTCTTCTACAAGGCCTGATGATGTCATCCAGCTTAAGACTACCAGCTGAGAGTGTTATATTAGACTTAAGCTTTGGCATGTGTGATAAGTGCTGTGAGCTAGGGTGTGTGTGTGTGTGTGTGTGTGTGTGTGTGTGTGTGTGTGTGTGTGTGTGTGTGTGTGTGACATACTTTCTTGGGATATCCACCTGCAATGGTTATGCACTTTATGGCCCTGTAACTTGCTGCTGGCTTCCAAACTGCCCTCTTCTACAAGGCCTGATGATGTTATCCACCTTAAGACTACCAGCTGAGAGTGTTATATCAGACTTAAGCTGTGGTGCATGCAATAATTACTGTGAGCTATAATGTGCAAGACTAAATAGGTAGGGGTTCTAATCTCACTACCGACTACTTGGGGTTTGTGTGTGTATCCCCCTTGTCAAACAACTGACATGCCTTCATGGGCTATACACCTGCAATAGTTATACACCTTTTAGCCCTGTAACTTGTTGTTGGCTTCCAAACTGCCCTCTTCTGCAAGGTCTGATGATGTCATCCACCTTAAGGCTATCAGCTGACAGTGTCATGTCAGACTTAAGCCATGGCATGTATGATAAGTAGTGTGAGCTGTAATGTGTAAGACTAGATAGATAGGGGCTTTAATCTCTCTCCAGGGTACTTGGTGTGTGTGTGTGTGTGTGTGTGTGTGTGTGTGTGTGTGTGTGTGTGTGTGTGTGTGTGTGTGTTTATGTCCATGTAGCATAAATATGATCACCTTGGTAACTTAGAAATAGGTAGCGTTTTGAAATAATTTATTTGTAACATGTGAGGTGACCCCCCTCCACCAAAGGGCTGATCACAACAAGGCCTGCTGGTGTCATCAAGCATAATATGTCCTAAACTGATAGTACTAGCAGACATGAGGTGTGTTACATGCATCATGTACTGTGATCTGTAGTGTGTGCCAGTACATAGGTAAGTGTTCTCATCTACATACTCCCAATTTGCACTATGTGTGTACCTTGGTGTATCCTGTACGCAGTGATTGGAAGTTGTGCTAGCCTCAATGCAGCCGTGTTTGTGTGTGAGTCTGTTAGTGCATTTTACATCATGTTATGGAACCATAGGACGTTTGAACTTCACTACCATAATGGCCATACAGCCCTCACAATCATAGACATCTATACCCATAGTTACAGGATCAGCACATATTGCCCCAGTCCATGAAGGACACAGACAGATGCCCTGTGTTGAGATGACAGTCGCCCAGCCAATCATACAGATGGCATGTGCTAAGGTGCACTGAGGTGGTCTGTGTGCCATTAGGCTGAGTTCTGTTTCAAGGGTGTTTAAGTCTGATGAACAAATCTCTCCACAAGCATGTAGTACTAACATCACATATGAGGTTAATGTCCTTACATGGCGAGTTATCCATCTACTATGCCTCCTACAGATAGCCAGCATATGCAATCAAGCAGGGTCACCTATTGCCTCATATGCCTCACCTCTGAGTAGTCTATATGCCACAGGCAACAATGACACTCATTGCAGATGATCCCTATTGAACACATACTGAAGACGTGAAGTGTCCTTGTAAGGGACCATACTGTTGTGTGCAATTTCCAGTAATGCTTGGAAAGATACATCATCAAATGGCCGTTGCACTCAGATATTGGCATGCTGAGGGAAGAGTACTTGGTGGTTATGAGTATGTCACTTACAGGTGACTGCAGCCTCAGCTATGTCATATGATTCCTGCCATACCACTGCAGAGACATAGTGATCTGAGGCACATTAGGTGTAAACCTGTATGGCCAGTTATGTGTGCCCAGTTCTTTCACCCCTGAGTATGTACATCACATCTTACCACTGATGTGCTACTTACCAGGCACATAGGTCTAACTGATGGAAATGATACTACATATATATTTGCATAGAGTTTATGGCCAGTAGCATGTTAACAGGCATGTGTTCCCAATACTCTCTTGCAGGATAGTGACATACCACAGTGGCTGTATGAGTGCTCACAATTTGTAGACATCAGCCAACATTGTTAGCCACAGTCAGTCAGTAGTCACATGTATTGTGGTTAAATGGATTTCAAGCAGTAGAGAACCCAGGACTGCACCATCTTGAGCACTAGTGCTTAGAGATCAGCTCTTGCAGGTGGATGTCCCTATGTTGCATATGTGTACCATCAAAGCACCACTTAGTGACCCTTACAATGACAGTATTGTGGATGCCTAAGTGCTTTGTAAATGTTGCCTGAGTGCAGGATATAGTCATATGGCTTGGATCACTCTAGGGGGTTGTATACCCTCACCAAGGTCCTTGGTGACTGCCTCAGAAATGTCCACCATGTGTAACAGTCATGCTTCCCCTGTCACACATCCAAACTGCATACAGTCAGCTGTGTGTAGATCACATATATATGTGCTGATCAGCTCCATGATGATTGCCCCTATGGGCATATAGAGATGGATACTTAAACAAAGAGGTGTATAATTATGTTGGTTAGTAGATGAACCACTTCTGTGCAAGGGTATCATAGTTGCTGTTGTCCACTCAGCTGGTGTGCAGCCAGTGGTGTCAGTATGATTGCAAGGGTTTCCCAATGGTGTTAGTATTCCCCATCAGATCACATGTGGGATGCAGCCTGGAATGTTATCATGTGCAGTAGATGCTGTGTAACTTCCAATGAGAAGCCAGTTATGAGCTGCTCTGTAAATATGGAGGTTATGGGACAGGTTGCAGGAATGTCATGTGTCACGTGGTGGGGACAAGGGAGTATAGTTGATGCAGACAGTGTGTGAGTACAGGTTAGCTATGAGTACAGACCCATCATATGTGACATCATGACGTATGACATCACCCACAATCTGAGCCTGTCCTTTGAGGTCTCACATGTAACTACACTGTGCATTGTGGTACTGCTTTGTTTTGGTGGCTACTTTTGTCACTTACTGTGTCTATACAACATCACAATAACACTATGTGCTTCTTTTTTACCTGCAGAGGTAAGTCTCCATGTTAGGGGGGGCACCCTCACCCCAACTGTCACACAGCACTGTCTTCTTGTTATTGTACAGCCTGCTAAAGGCAGTTGTCCACCAGTCAGCTTTGCTGAGCCATGATGACCCTGTGTCCCTCCTGTCACATACAGCCAAGTTCATGCAGTTGTAATGCTGCTGACATAATGCATGGGTGTAGAGCTCTGCATACTTGCCTGTCCCATCTGAACTGGGAGGTGCAGTCAGGCTATGTCAACCATCCCACAGGAGGTAATAAATGGCTTTCTTGACATATATGTCTGTATTGTTTCCAAGCAGGAGTGTATGCTGGTAGTTCTAAGGAGACTGATCTGTAGCCAGATCCCACCAGGGAGGACCTCACATTGGGGGGGGGGGTTGTACTGGTCACCCATATTGGTAAACACATGATTTCCTTGTGTGGGATGTCATGGCACTGCTGCAGGGCATTGTAGGTAAGGATCTGGACCATCCTTTGAACAAGTGAGCCACAACATGACCATGCAACACAGTGCGTACATATTACACTTTCCTAACATGTTTTTCTGTGCTCTGTACAGACACCTTGCATGACTCTCTTTTTGCAACATGCTGGAGGTGACTGCAATAGTTACTTACACAGAGGACAACTAACATATAGTGCCAAGCAGTGTCCCCAGATCTCTGAGTCATGAAACCTGAAATGCAATCATAGGAGCTAGCATGGCTACGAGCACTAACACTGTCATACATTTACTGACATTAGACCAAAAAATTGTCACTTTTACTCAAGGCCAGATCATGCCTACTGACTATAACCAGCAGAGCCCATTGACTGTTACACTATGCAATGGATGTCGGACATATGTCTTGCTCCACCAATCATGGCCTGACAAAGTGTATGACAATATTAGGCCAGCAGGCCTTGCTGGAAACTGTGTATGTCATGTACAGAGTGTTATGTCAACTGGTGTATAGGCAAGTGTCTGACAGTCATACTCTGGGAAGATAGCACTGGGAGACATATGCTGCAATGACACCAGTCACCATTGGAGTTCACCATCCTCCAATATTGGTGTGCCCCATCTACCTATTCCCTCTCTGTAGTCACAGCCACTGTCAGTGACCTCTGACTGAGTATATTAGCAGGTGAATGCATATTAGGAGCTGTCACAGAATCCCATACAGAACCAACAGTTAGCCAAGATGACCTAAGACACAGTCAGTTGTTCCCTGAGCCACTGACAAAGAATAAATGCCAACGACTGCGTAATACTATCCTGTGGGAAATCATCCACCCCTGCAAAATATTGTAGTGTCTGCACACCACACACAGTTGAGTCATTACACATGGAGTTATGGACACAAAGAGTAATGTAGCCTTTGACTTTCACTGTTTGGTAAGATGTGGGGATGCATTCAATGTTGTACAACCTATACTGACAGGTTTGGGATGTAAATCCCAGACTGTTACTGCTCTGCTGTCTGTGGCAGTCATCACACATATCATTGTGTGCAATGGCACCCTTGCTATGTCACTACACAGGCATATTATACAACTGCAGCAGCCACACAGGTTCCATCGTACACCAATACACATTGTTGATAACATGTCCTATGGGGTCTATGACACGACCATACATGTATAGTCTGTCTCTTACATGCTTTGGAGGAGATGTGTATGGCTCCATACAGGGAGGTGCCAGATCCCACTGTGTACCTTCCATGTATCTATGACAGGACTAACACATGTCTCACCTGTTCTACATGCCTACAACATCACTGTGGTATACGTAGTACATGCTGGAGAAACAGGTATGTGACTCAGACAGTACACCCTACATGAAACAGGCTCCCCATGCATATGAAGCACACATCTCCTGTGACACACATCATGTGCAGACTACACAATGGGATGCAGAACATGACAATCATCACTGGTGTCAGGACACTGTCGGTACTGGACACAGGATATTTATAGATGGGTTATTTCCATCACCACAGCTTGTAGATATATGAGTTCCCAAACCCTGGTGACACTTATCAATGGCAGACCTGTTCGCAGATTAGGGATGCATAAGTATGGTGAATGCCGCTATTGTACTTGTTAGCCTGTTATACACATATGAACCTATGGAGCCATGTACTTATAGTGCTGTACCTTGCTGAATACATATTTTTGCTGTGCTGACATGCCATCCTGTGTTGCTTTATTGCCACTGTGTATCCACAGATTATCCCAACAGACCCCTGAAACAGAAACATAAACAGGTCCATGACACACCTGTCACCATGTAAATATACCGCCATTACAACATCATACAACATAAGGTACACAAAAGTATGTGGTGTACTCGTGACAAATGCCAGCATACAGTATATGTCATTAACTACAAGTGGCATAGCAAAACAACATTACATAAGTACATGTTAACTAAAATAGTCACCCTGTGCACCAGACGCATAGCTTCATTTCCCTGCATTGGTGGCAAGGATGACAGGGATGTGGCACAGGTATCATCACATGCACAGGGTGTGGTGTGGGGGTGCTGGAGGCCTAGACCGGCCCAAATAGTAGACAGCATGTGTGTCAATCAGGAAGGGATGTGTGTTAGATGGACAAATGGAGAGGTGCTGTGTCTGTCTGTAGGTGACCAGCATGTGATAGTGGTGTGTGAGTGTGTGTGTATACACATTCAAGCTCAGTACTAGCCCTACATGTGTGTATGTTGGACAGCTTTGGGCCATACATGGTAGACTTGACAGTTCACCTTTTCTGACCACAAACATGGGAACTGGCTCTGCCAGGAGTTGTACAGGCGCCTCCATGCCCAAGGTCAGAAGTGCTGCTAGTAGCTGATGGTGACTGCTGTCTGCTGGGACCATGTCCCCCACGGGAATGCCAAGGACCACAAGCCCATCACCTGCAACATTGTGGTGTGGACAGTGCACTTCCCTCTGTAGCGCTGGATGTACTGCCACTACAGGAGTATGATTGTGGACAACCATGTGGAGTCTCAGCAGATGGGGTTGCTGACTTACATCCATAAGTCTGATGCTCAACTCCAACCACACATTACAGCACAGACAATGAGAGGTCCAAGACAGACACTGTATCAGCCCACCTTCTGTCTGTTTTAATTAAGAGTTGTGTGGCATGGCAGGTTAATGCAGTGGTCTGCAGGAATGATGCTCTTGGGTTAGAAATATGGGACAGGTGTTTATTTTGTAACTGTATTACAACTTTAAAGTCACATATAGTCAATATAGCTCTATTTGGCACAACTTAGCAAAGCTGCTCTACTTGTCACACTAAAAAAAAAGAAAAGAAAAAATGGGGAGATAGGAAAGTGGTGAAACAGGGTGGGGGGCAAGCAGGGGGGAAATCATAGTGAAAGGCAGGTAGATATGTGCAGGAAGGGTGTAGGAAAGAACCATAGCTATCCATTTCTTGTACAGCAACAACTGTGCACTTCGACAGAAATTGTACAAGACTTTGAACTGTCACCCCCAGAGAGAGGGGAGAGGACAACATATCTGCATTGTCAAGCCAATTGGACCAAATTATGTGTGTCCAGTAGACACATGGGCAAAATGGAGAGCTATGTATGGGACAATATTTTTTTTGAGACAGGTGCCCATTTTATTTTAAGATGAGAGTGGAATGTTGGAGGAGGGACATAGGTACATGTGGGGGAGGTAAGCTAGGTAGGTGAGGATGCATTTGCAGACAGACAAGACACACAAGACAGTAGACAGGGGTGGTGTGTGACATATGACAGTGGTGAACACCTTGGATTGGGAGGGTGTTGTGGAATCTAAGTACCATGTGCCTCCACAAGGCAGCAGAGTGACTCACATCCCCCTCCCATGGGACTATCTGCACTGCTCTGTCACTGCCTTGGGAGTGGCAGAGGTGGAGGCTGGGCACTAGGGTGAGGCTGTCCCACCAGGTTGGCCAGTATGTCCTCAAGCCAGTACAGGCAGCAGTCAAAACCATGGTAGACTATCCTGTGCACCAAAACTGGCAGCTCAGCCTGGGTGAAAACACCCCCTCCACCACCACTCCCAGAGGGAGGCCCATCCCTATCTTGTGGGGCAGTAATACCCAACACCTCAGGTAGTGCAGAGGCAGCAGATGGGCTGGGACCTGGTGCCATGGCCAGATGAGGCAAGGTAGGTGTATCAGCTGGAACCAGCCTATCTTGATGTGCTGTGGTAAATGAGGTATAGCAATAAGTGAAGGTTAGTAATTAGTTATTGTTAGTATTAACAGAATGGAACATCATATTTATCAATCCAAATACATATTAATGTATATTGTGTGTAATACAGCATTAAGTGACATAATTGTCAGTATGTTAACATCATGCCAGTAAGAATTAAACCATAAGGCCAACAAAACAGTTTGTTTAACAAAATATGTTAATATTGAATCATAATAACACATAACAATAATAAATCACATTTTAACAAAATATAGTTAGTTTAGCAAAATATGTTAATATTAAATCATAATAATAAATAACGATATTAAATAAATGAAGATAAGGGGTGGGGAGAGAGAAAGAGAGAAACATTCCATTACTGACAATGCAGAGTATATCCCTGAAAACACTGACAATAAATACTCTACAGGCATGCAGTGTCAGTTTTGAGTGCAGTGACTACAATTCTTCTATAGCTGATGTAGCTCGTACATTACTCTCAAGCTGTTAACATGGGTCAGTATGGGCTAAGCAATAACAAATGCAGGTACATAATGTGGACGTCTATAACTACCAAGGTGTTCTGTAAGGGGATTAGGTAATACATTGCATTCCAGGTAATCATTTTTTTGGTAATCCTGTGACAGCCAGATTAGGCATTTTTAATTACATTACGAGAAATTGTGACACTTGAGAGGCATGTTTGTGTACAGTGCATAAACTAGACATCCGCCATGCCTTACTTGGCAGGCATGGGAATAGAACCCAATAGCTGTGACTGCAGGGGACATCTGCAACAAATGTAACAATTGACTGCAGCAACTGAGTACAAACATACAAGGAATAAATCCGTACTGGAAGTATTTAGACAGATTTATTTAGGAATCAACAATGCTGATTAACACTTTATTGGTATATCTGATAAGTGTCTGTGAAATGTAAACACAATCATATCTGCTCATAACATGGGCTACCTCAATCATATACCTTTTGTTCCTGGAGTGGGAGATGTGATTGAATTTGTTTTGCATTCTACAACTACTACAGTGTTATACTTGACTGCAGTGACAGCAGAACACACATGCATGGAAAACAGCCATAATGAATTTGTTAAAACAGATTCCTTTAGGAAACAACAATGCTGCTTGACACTTTAAATAATTGTACTCAAACTAAAAACATTTGTAATCTGATACTAGAACTCTTGTCTCACACTAAATTGTATCACTTGTAAATTTTTATATCTTAACCAAAAGCCTATTTTAACCTGGTTTCTAGAACTACACTTACTTGTTGTCACTTGTAAACTTTGTAATATATATATATGTATAACCTAGTGTAACTTGTTTACTGTAAACTTTGTAATTTTTAATGTATAACCCAGTGTAACTTGTTACTGGAGCTTTTCTCCCCAGGACTCCATTGAAAACGGGTTCATCTTGGCCCAATGGACTATCCTGGTAAACCAACTGCAAATAAATAAATAAAATAAATAAATACTGAAGTATGGAGAGCAGTGTCAAGGGCTTTGTTAACAGTATCAGGGAAAGAGAGCAGGGCTGTAATTGTGCTATGTGCTGGGTGGAAGCCATGTTGTGTGGGAGAGAGAAGGTCATTGTCTAGGAGATGTTTAAGTAATTGTGTACACATTTGTCTAATATTTTTGATAGTGGTGAAAGTACTGAGATAGCGCCGTAGTTTGACAGGTCATGGGAAGTTCCACCTTTATGTAGTGGGGTGATGATAAATGTTTTCCATAAGTCTGGGACATAGCATTCAGAGAGAGACCGATTTATTAGAATACTGACTGGGTATGCAATTGCGCTTGATGCTAGTTTTAAATATTTGTGGGGGAGTTTGTCAGCAGAGAGAGAGAGAGAGCAGGGTTTAAGTTTATTTAGAAGTTTGCATATTTGTGAGGTTGGAATTGGTTGGATGGAGAATGAAGGTGCTGTTAGATTATTAATGCAGGAGTCTAGAGCAGGGGAAGTTTTATTAATATGCGAGGAATTTGTTGTAGGGTCTTTGATTAGGTTTTGAATAGTAGTAATGAAATGGGTGTTAAAATCATGAGAGATTTGCTGTGGGCTTTTATCAGGTGTGGGGGATGGATTTTGTAAAGTGCCAGGATAGTAAAGTGGAGACTGATTTCCAAAACTTTTTTGGATTGTTGTTTGCGGTGGACAGCTGCAAGGTAAAGTAGTTTTTCTTATCCTGTATGACTAGTTTTTTGGAATTATGTGAGCACAGCTTGGCATTGCTGTGCTTCATGCCATGCAAACATACAGAAATTTAAAAAATAAATTCATAAAAATAAAATATTACACATTTGAAAGAATTCACAGCATTTCAACAGTAAAGTGGACCATTACAGGGAGCCTCACCCTGTACATAACATCTGACCAGGCATCCACAACCATGGGTAGCCTCTACACTTCTCCCTACATGGATTCAATATCCCTGTTCCTATGCTCTCCCTCAGAAGTGAGCCATCATTAATATGCATGGTGCGCTGCCGATGGGGAACCATGGCCATGTACACGGATACGTGTAGGCTCTACATGGTGTGTACACTGATTTTATTAAATCCTGGGGAATGTTTTTACATGTGTTTCACATGTACTGAATGCTATCAGCATCAAAGTCATTCCTTCTTCAGAATTTTTTTCATCAAAACTTTATTATTGTAATACATTATTTAGTAGATTATATACCCTGTTAGCCAATTCTTCTTCTTCTTTTGGCTTTTCCCGGTTGGGGGGTCGCCACAGCGGATCACCTGTCTGCTCATGATTGGCAGTGGAGTTTTACAGTGTTGAGTTGCCAGCCCGGCGCCCAACCTTCCACAGAAGGCACACACACACACACACACACACACACACACACACACACACACACACACACACACACACACACACACACACACACACACACGCACTCACACCCAGGGCCAATTTAGAGTGTCCAATCCACCTGCAGCATGTCTTTGGAATGTGGGAGGAAACCAGAGCACCTGGAGGAAATCCACGTGACCACAGGGAGGACATGCAGACTCCGCACAGATGGCACCCAAGCTGAGGATCGAACCGGAGAATACCCTGTTAGCCAATTAATTTCATTTATTACCAATGTTACTGCAGAGGGCCACGGTGGTGCAGCGGTTAGCACTGTCGCCCCACAGCAAGAGGTTCTCCCATTTGATTCTCGGCTGGAGTGCCTTCTGTGTGGAGTCTGCATGTCCTCCCTGCAGTCGAGTGACATCTAAAGACCTAAAGACATGCAGGTAGGTGTGTGCGTGACTGGGTGTGCCTTGTTTGAACGTTGGGCGTCGGGCTGGCAATTCGGCGCTGTAAAAATCCACTGCCAATCATTAGCAGACCGGAATTCTGCTGTGGCAACCCCTAACTGGGAAAAGCCAAAAGAAGAGACACACACCGATGTTAATGCATTTAATACGATTTTATAATCTTCTTCAATGCATATGTATATGAAAAAGCTTATCTGAAGTAGAACAAATATTTTGTTTCCAGAATCTTGACATCTGTATATATTGGAGCTTTTCTGCCTGGCACCTACTGAGTAAGGGCCATAACCTAGATGGACATCCTAGTCACCCAAACATGAATAAATAAATTAATAAAATACAGTTATAGACACTGTTGTACAGATGGTCAGTGTTAGATCACTGCTACCATGGTCTAAGCCATGTGCTCTCTAACTGCCAGGAGCTTGAACCAAACTCCATATGAAAGGCAGAGCATCAAAAACTTCAGAACTTACTTTTTTTAAACAAGAAACATCTTTATTAAAATATCATCTATGACATAGGCGATCATGCATTTATATAAATGAAAGCAAACCGTATTGACATAATTTTAGTTGCAAACATTATACATCACAAACCATGTTGACATAATTTTAGTTGCAAACATTATGCATCACTTAGAATCTGTCCAGTCATTGTCAGTGAAACATTACAAAGGCCATTCATATCTTGTCTTCTTTTAACCTTATTCTGCCTCTGCATGTATTATTCCTACAATTCCCATTTCTTTCTATGTAATTGCTTCAACCCACTTCCAAAGATCCCCATTCCAGTTGTTTCATCTCTGTTACTATATTCACTACTTCTAGTACAGTTAGTTTAGACTTTGATTTCCATTTTCTAGTAATTTCTTTTTTAGCATCCACCGTAATTAGACTCAGCCAGGCCTTACTATGTCTAGGCAATTCCAATTCTGTATCATAGCTCAACAAAACCATTTCCATAGGTCATGCTAGAGAGATAGATACATCTGCCAGAGACTGCCACTTCTCTGGAACTACCTTTCAATTCACGTGAAACAGATCCCCTTCCTGACCCTATTCAGACGCAGCTTAGATCAATGGCTGGGTGATCTCAAATTCACTCCTGGGGTAGTGCCCATGTCCCTCCTGGTCATTATTAACTATCATCGACCCTGAACTCTGTGAACTTCACTGACCTAACTGCCGACAATTGGGGCAATTCATGATAAATATCGATAGGCTTGTAAGGGCTTTAGGGCCATTGGTCTAGTAACCTTCTATGAACGTATGAAAGTATGAACACCAAATTGCTCACCCAGTATCTCTGACAAAGTAGTTTGCACGGAATCTTTAAAGTCTGCTAACTCATTGTACTCCCAGAGAATATGTTCCCAATTAACTTCAGAGCTTTCTTGTTGCCAAAGTGGGCTTCTTCTGCAGGCTTTGTGGTACTGAGGTCAGCTAGTGATCTTGGAAGACTGGGCAGGTAAGTTCTAGCTTATATTATCATTGCCTGTCCAAGGGTATCTACAAAGTGTCTAGCCTTGTCTTATACTTCCAACTATCTATTGCTCCAAGGGTATCTACAAAGTGTCTAGCCTTGTCTTATACTTCCAACTATCTATTGCTCCAAGGGTATCTACAAAGTGTCTAGCCTTGTCTTATACTTCCAACTATCTATTGCTCCAAGGGTATCTACAAAGTGTCTAGCCTTGTCTTATACTTCCAACTATCTATTGCTCCAAGGGTATCTACAAAGTGTCTAGCCTTGTCTTATACTTCCAACTATCTATTGCTCCAAGGGTATCTACAAAGTGTCTAGCCTTGTCTTATACTTCCAACTATCTATTGCTCCAAGGGTATCTACAAAGTGTCTAGCCTTGTCTTATACTTTCAACTATCTATTGCTCCAAGGGTATCTACAAAGTGTCTAGCCTTGTCTTATACTTCAACTATCTATTGCTCCAAGGGTATCTACAAAGTGTCTAGCCTTGTCTTATACTTCCAACTATCTATTGCTCCAAGGGTATCTACAAAGTGTCTAGCCTTGTCTTATACTTCCAACTATCTATTGCTCCAAGGGTATCTACAAAGTGTCTAGCCTTGTCTTATACTTCCAACTATCTATTGCTCCAAGGGTATCTACAAAGTGTCTAGCCTTGTCTTATACTTTCAACTATCTATTGCTCCAAGGGTATCTACAAAGTGTCTAGCCTTGTCTTATACTTCCAACTATCTATTGCTCCAAGGGTATCTACAAAGTGTCTAGCCTTGTCTTATACTTCCAACTATCTATTGCTCCAAGGGTATCTACAAAGTGTCTAGCCTTGTCTTATACTTCCAACTATCTATTGCTCCAAGGGTATCTACAAAGTGTCTAGCCTTGTCTTATACTTCAACTATCTATTGCTCCAAGGGTATCTACAAAGTGTCTAGCCTTGTCTTATACTTCCAACTATCTATTGCTCCAAGGGTATCTACAAAGTGTCTAGCCTTGTCTTATACTTTCAACTATCTATTGCTCCAAGGGTATCTACAAAGTGTCTAGCCTTGTCTTATACTTTCAACTATCTAGTGCTCCATGGGTATTTACAAAGTGTCTAGCTCCAGTATTTGCAAGGCATTCACATTTTTCTATAGTTGGATGATTGTGTTATATTTGCAGACCCCTTTTCCAATTGTTAAGAGTCCTTAACAAGTGTTCAGAAAGTCCTACTCAGTCTAGGGTTTCAGGTGAACTTATAAAAAAAATAATCTCATGCCTTCACACAGAATAGTTCTCCTGGTTTGCTGCTAGTCTCTGTCATGGGAAGAGCTTTTCTTCCTCCGGACAGAGTAGAGATATACCAAAATATTTTAGCAAGTTTTTTCCAGTCCAACTCGAGTATCTGCCAAGGAATTCCTCAGGATTTTGGGATACATGACTTCCACTATTCTTATGATTCTCCTAACCAGACTTCACATGAGGAAAATTCACTGGTACCACAGGTCAGTCTGGGCTCAGCATCTTCACCTTTTATCTTTTCAGATCTCTATACTGGGATTTAAAAGGAGAGAGGTTCCTTGGAGGGCAGACCAGATGTTTCTAAATTCAGGTCTCCCCTTTTCCCTTCAGCCTCCTCTTCATTCTGTCACAAAAGCTTATAAATATCAACTAAATGATGAGAGTAAAAAGTGCTTTGAAAGTCTTAACTCATCTCTGGTCTCCAGGAACTCTGCAAGTTTTTACAGAAAACACCACAGTGATGTGATACACAAACATGCAGGGGGTGCCAGATTTTATTGCTTTTGCAGGCTAGCTGTGATAGCCTGGAACTGATCAACTAATTACAACCTATCCCTTCAGACTACATACATTCCACAGGAGATAAACATTATTGCAGACATGTTGAGTTGGACTTGGACAGACCCTCACGAGTGGAAACTGAACCTGTTGGTCTTCCAGGAATTGATCCAACTGTGGAGAACATTTCAAATAAATCTGTTTGCCTCCTTTCAAAAGAGACAGTTAATGGAATTCTTCCATAGGATTCTTTGCAAACAGACTTGGAAGACAGATGCTTTCTCATTGCCATAGATAGGAATGTTCATCTGTGCTTTTTCACCCTTTTCCACTGATAGCTAGGGTTATTGTAATGATGCAGAAGGACCCCCCAAAGACCGTGGTGGCAAGTTAATTTTGGTCCAGGCAACAGTGATTCTCCTTTCTGCTGAAACTGGCCAAGGACAATTACTGCAAGCTTCCCCACAAACTGGATTCACTTAAAGAACACAGAGTTTGTTTGATACACCCCAGTCTGAAAAGTCTTCAAATGACTGCTTGGATGATAGAATTTTGATAGCTTGTAGGTATCCTTTTTTCTGAAAACTGCAGCGGGTATTGAAGGAGGTTAAACAATTTTCTACTAGAAAATCATATATGTGTAAGTGGAAAAGAGTTTTTGTTGGTGCCATTCCAAGAACCAGGCTCTTTTAAGGCCAGGTTGCCTCTAGTTCTTGATTATTTGGATGAGCTTTTCTCCTCTGGCCTTTATTGCTCTTCTGTCAACATTCACTTATTCTTTCCATTTTAAATCTACATTAGTTAATGTTCCCATTTTGCTAGTTACATCTAATATATTTACTATATTTCTGCAGAATCTTCCCATAGTTTCTCTGTAATCTTCCTTCATTTGTTAACAATCTTGTGTCTTTTATTATAATTACATCTACATCACATGTACTGCACTACTCCAAAATTCCTCTTCTTCTTACTGTATTCGTAATACTATTTACATTTACAGAAAACACACTAAAATGTTCATTTCCCCTTTAATTCAAAGCTAATTACTAGGCTAGCTTTCTTAATAGGCCATTGTAAGCTTAGCCAGTTTCCTTCACAAAGATGGGAATCAAACCATGTACCTTGCGTCTATGAGTTAAACACCTTAACCATTATACCAAGTCCTAATCATTAACCATAGATATTCTTTTTCATTCATTTCCTTTCCTTTTTGTACTTATTTAAATTTTCTTTTTCTGTCTTTTACCAATAGAATTACTATTTTTTCTTTTACTACCTGCCAGTATACATCTGCTTCATCACTAATTTCAGAACCGTCTTCTATATCCTCTTTATTACTTTTTCATTCATTTTTCTATTTCTGCTACTTCTAAAATGTCTTCTATCTGGTCATTTTCTTCTCTTTCTTTTCCTGTTATTTTCACTTTTGCGTTCCATCCACGAATGTCCGATTTTGTTACATTTATAACATTTCAATTCACATTTTTATGTCCCATTTCCCCACAAATATAACGTTTTCCTTTTCCACAGTTACTTATCAGATCTCCTGCTTTTCCACACAAAAAACATGTTTTGGGTTTCCCCCAGTATTTTACAACACTCCTATTCCCCCATATTTGTGTCATGCTCGGTATATGTATAATTTTTTTCCTCTTTGTATTTTTAACACAATATTACAATCCCAGCTACTAGTCCATAAGCCCCTTTTGTCAGAAACCTTTGCAATGTCCAGCACTTCTTAACATAAAGTTTTCAAATGTCCTTTCAAAGTCTCCTTTCTACCTGTTTGTACATGAATTTTATTTTTTGTTTCCCTGTTAAATGGTTTTATCACATAACGATTCTATGGGTTGCAGTCTTTCTTTTTTTTCATCTTCTCCAAGAATTTTTTCCATTGAAGAAAACAGTCACAAATATACTGTCACAAAATGTCTCTTTGTTAATAAGAATAAATGTTTTTCCCTCATGCACTTTTAAACCCAAAGGAACTATTAAATCGTCTCACACTTCATACATCTCCATTTCTTTGTATTCTTTAGTTTGAATCCTTACCACATACTTCTGTTTTCCATTTTCTTCTGCCTTCTTTTCTGCGATTCCTCTTTTGCCTTCTCTTACTTCTCTGCTTATGTTTTCTTTTCCATCTCACCACTATTCTTCAGGATTTTCTCTATAATGTCCCCCCCAGGAAACATCTCTTTCATTTTCTGGTTCATTAAGTAAATCATCCTGCAACCCTTGCAACTGGAGGGTTGCAATTATACAACCTTCATTTGCTGACTCATCTCCATCAAACAGGTTTCTTTGAAACATTTTTCTCAGAATCCTGCACACATTCTCCAGTCTTGATATTTGCTTTATTCTTCAATTCATTCACTACTCCATCTATAGGTCTCAACCTTTTAAGAGTCCACTGTGGGACATAGACCCTAGCAATGTGTGACAAACAGTCAAAACATGGAACACTCTATTTTTGCACTACTCAAAAATGCACTATTTCCATGAGGCCTGGATGAAGTGGGCTTTCTGCCATTAAGTTAGCAAATACTGTATATTTGTAAAATTCAATAAGACACATGTCAATAAATAAAATATAGTCAGCAGAAACCATTGATAAAGTACAATATACTCAGTAGAAAATCACTGCATAACAGTATTCAAATACAACTATTTAAAAAAAAAAAGAAAAACACAATCTTCAGCACCTGCTTTTCCAACCAATCCACATCTCCCAACTAAATCCATTAACTCAACCAATCAAGGACAAATCAGAGCAGAATCAGGGACAAATAAAGAATCAGTCAGGGAGATGTTTAAAATATTGCTACCATTTTCTTGAGACATTGACAGAATGAAACAGGAAAAGGAATGTGAATTAATATACGCTTTCTGAAATCTATAACCTGTCATTATTTATTAAATGTAATAATGTACCACCTTATCTCCAAAAGCCACCAGCCTAGCTCTCAATGAATCAGGGACAAATCCAGAAATAATCAAGGACACAAAAATATTATTACTATTAAAGTGAGACATTGACAGAATAGAGACTGGAAATTAATATACATTTTCTGAAGTAACAAGTTTATAATTCTAAATCTTGCCATTTGTTAAGTGTAATTCATCCCAAAAGTCACCATTTTTAGGTGGAATTAAAAGAGACAGCATTAACACTGTGGTCAGATTCACACACCGGTCACTGTTGTTGTTTGTCTTTCAGCTTTTCCCGGTAAGGGGTCGCCACAGCTGAACACCAGTCCACTAATGATTGGCAGTAGATTTTTATGAAACGCCGAGGTGCCAGCTCGACGCTCAAACTTCAACGAAGGCACGCCCATTTACGCAATACATAAGTAAAATAAGTAAAGTTAGGAGAATAACACATAAATAACCAAATACTGTCACCATGTTGTTTGAGTCTTATGTATAGTTCTTCTGTCAATAAAGCATTGCATTAACAAACCTGGTGTGGTTCTTTCACTCTGACTAGGATGACAAAAAAAAAGAGGATAAAAGCACTCTCATCAAACTAAACAAACAACTCAGAGGACAAATAAAGTCTATCAAAGCCAAATCTGAGGTAAGTTTGGCCTCTCAGGCCAAGGTCAACCACAAAGCATTCTTTAGCTATGTCCGCAAACTCAAAGGCAATACACAATTGTGTGCAGAGCTCATTGTAAATGGACCCACCTATACTGAGCCAGAAAATATAGCAAACCTCCTGGCTGATAAATTCAGCTCCAACTTTACCCCTCTCTCTCTCCCCTTCAACCTTCCCTCAGAAAATATTATGAAATATTACTCCCCCTACTATCACTAGGGAACAGGTTCTTAATGCTCACTCTAAGACCAAGAACACTGCATCAATGGGCCCAGACAATATCCCAGGATGCCTTCTAAATAGCATGAAACATGACCTATCAAGACCACTCGAATTACTGTTTAACTGTAGCCTACAAACAGGCTTCATACCTCATGAATGGAGAAAGGCAACGGTCATCCCTTTGCACAAAGGTGAGCCATCTACAGACCCTGGAAAGTACAGACCCATAAGTCTCACTAGTCTTATATGTAAAGCCATAGAAAGAATATTCATGGAGATGATCACTAGAAATATAGTAAACCTTAGGACACCGGACCCAACCCAGTTTGGTTTCGTCAAGAGCAGATCATGTCTACTCATCCTGGTGGACTTCTTTGAGAAAGTCACCAAAGCAATGGATGAGGGCAAAATCATTCACACTACCTACCTTGACCTGGCCAATGCATTTGACATAATATCCCACTAAGGCACTGTTGACAAACTCAAGAGGTTAGGTACAAACCCGTATGTCACCTAGTGGATACCCAAATGGCTCACAGACAGGACCCAGGAAGTTAGACTTGGGGAGTCCACCTCTACAAAGAGGCCAGTCATAAGTGGAGTCCCTCAGGGATCAATCCTTGGACTGCTCCTTTTTGGCATTTACTTCTCAGAAGTCAAGGCCAATGTAACTGGTCTCTGGCTGACTAAATATGCAGATTATTGCAAATTAGGAGCCGTCATTGAATCTCACACTGGCACAAATGTTATCCAGGAGGGGCTGACACAGACAAACAACTGGTGTCAGAGCCATGGGCTAAAACTAAATGCCATGAAATGCATAATATTATCCTTTGGGAAGTAATCCATCCCTGGTAACTATCATATTGACAACACATCCCTTAGAGATGACCCAGTAGTAAGGGACTTAGGGACACACATACATAATAATCTAGCCTTTGATCATTAAGTGTCTACAGTGGTGAGGAAATCATTCTATGCTGTGCAACTTATAAACAAAGGTATGGCATCTAAGTCCAAGGAAGTCATTATTCCACTGTATTCAGCATTTATTGGACCTATCATTGGTACAATGCCCCTTTGGTATGTACCTAACCAGGTATATCCAACAACTGGAACATCCACAGAAGTTCCTCATTAAAAGAATACAGGGTGTAATTAAAATGCCCTATGCAGACCACCTCAAGGTCCTATCCTTATATTCTGTCTCCTACAGGCTTTTGTGGGGGGATCTATGCCTGGCATACAGGACATTGTCAGATCCCACTCTGATGGACCTCCTGCATATCTACAAACAAACAGCACCAGAATTACCCATTCTAAAGACTTAAGCCTTGCCTGTGATATAAATAGGACCTGCTGAAGAGAGAGAGGTATGTATCCCAGAGACAACCCCGTCTATGGAACAGGCTCCCTATCTATGTAAAGCAGAGTTCCTCCCTAACCTAATTCAAGTGCAACTTGGACAATTGGATGGGAAACCAGAAAATCATCCCTCGTTTGGCACCTATATCTCTAATGGACACTGCTAACCTGTAAGTGGTCTATCTCCCAGGCCCATGCTTACACTTATCAAGGGTATTAGAACTTGTCAGAGATTTGGGATGCATGGCTAGGCTTAAAAAGGCCCTTGTGGTCGTTAGCTTAGTAAACACTTATGGACCTATGGACCTATAATCACAGGAACTTTAGCCTACAGGAAAATATTACCTGCATTAGTAAATTAGAAATGGTAATGAATGGGCAGAGAATTCTTTACAGGAGAATATTTTCTATTATATATTTTATTATTTATGCAAGAAGATACTGTCTACAATAGAAACCCACAAGCACCAAATTATAGTAGAAGTAGGGAACAGCCAACAGTGGAAACATAATGAAGACATTAACAGGACAGAAATTGGAGGGAAAAATAAACAAGGAAATAACCTTTTACAGAAAAATATTATTCCACATCAGTGAAGTACAAGCACCAAAGTATAGCAATCGCTCTTATAAACTTAGAAAGTTGCTTGAATAACAGGTTTTGCATTAGCATGCATTTTCTGAAGGATATGAAGTTTAAAACTTAAATGCATGTCATTATTTAGTGACTTGAATCCTCAGAGATTTGCCAAAACAAACACACACACACACATTTTATGAGCAACAGACCAAAACTATGAGGCAAAAATCTGGCACTATTCTCCTGTCTGAGACGATGTTTAATAACTCCTATATGCTACACATTCAGCCACTTACCTCGACCCAATAAGGAAACAAAGCAGCTGCAGTTCCACAGGTCCAGTAGTCCACAACCCCCAAATGCAATCAGGAAGAAAAAAAATAATCCAAGGCAGAGGTGTAGCTCTCAGGCCGCAACAACAGCAGTCAGCAGCCAGCAACAGCGCCACCATGGCTATCCCGACCCAAGTAAAGCAAATCTCAGCCCTTTTGTAAGCCCTTTTCCCTCAGGTTGTTAGTGGTCTGGTATACAGTCACTGTACCTGATGAACTGTAGTGCCTGTAGCCATTCCCATTCAGCTGGTGCCTCTTCCTCTAGTCTCTGTATCCCATTCCTCTTATCTATGGCCAGAGCAAATGAATGTTCAAATGAGTCCTCTTCAGTTCAGGAGGAAACACCATCCAGGATGTCATGCAGTCAGATGAAGACCTCCTTACCAGCTGTAAATCCAAGTGTGACGATTATTCTGCACCCTGCAATATCCTTTTTGAAGGTATTGCAGTGGCATGCGATTGGCCACATTTTGTGTCTCCTGACTGGCTCCCTTTGCCTCAGGAGCAGTTACCTGATTGGCTTGTATATAGCGATGCTACTTGGCTGCAATTGCAGTATACGAGCCAGTCAAAAATTGCAGAGTGGAGCCACCACTGTTCAGTGTGTAACAGTGGAACAGTGGGCTAAATCAATCACAAATGCAGAGCATTCCACACAATCCGGAGCACTTGGCTGCTCAGACACCATCATCTCCTTCTGTCTCCATCTGTCTCCCTGTTTCTCCAGGCCACCTCTGCACTTGGAATGGAAACTGGAAGTTCTCCTCTAAAATGGCTCCCACTTGGAATAATTACGAGTAGGGGAAATTCCCTGATGCAATGGTTAAGTTTCCCCCAGTAATATAAATACCACTTCAGGTCTCCCCTGAAAAGAAGCTACTAACCTGGTCAGCAAAGGATAAATAAATAAAAAATAAAAATAAAAAAATGATTTCCTTATTATCCTATATACATGTTGGTTAAAAGCCAGGTTCTGTCCACATACGTACACAAATCCCTTACTACTTGTTCTACGCTTAGAGTGTGTTATTGATGAGGTAATGTCCTATGATGGTTGACTTCCCAAAGGGTACTATTAAGTATTTTTTAGCACTGCGTTTTAAGCTGTGGTGTTGGCACTGGTCTTTTGTCCGTGTTAGTTGTTTACACAGAACAGGTCTGCTGTATCACAGACTGTTTATTTCTCCGACATTAGTTTTCAGTTGCACTTGATTTATGATTCAGAGATGCATGCTGTGTGGGTCTCTTTCATCTAAATTCTGCCTCTGTGTAGAATCTGTGTTTTGGTGGAACAGTATACTTCCAAGGTGCAGCCTTCGGGGGTAGTGCAGACCATGTTTCTGAACCCTGCCCTTATGCAGGAAGAAGAGGATATCATTTAAAGTCAGGGAGTCATTTTCTTTAAGAATGCTGTGCATGCAAATAACTATCTTCTAGAGAAAGTTTTGGGATGAAAACTAACATTGCAAATGATTTTATCTACGTAGGCCAAACATTCCTTGTATGGCACTACAAAATGTTGTCTTGGATTATGAGATGTTTGTAGCACACCAGCCCTGGATGAGCTAAGCCTCTTTTAAACAGTGGGGATATTTAAGTGAGTCATTAATTATTGACTGCAGTTTGTTATTTGCTCTTGGGTGGCATTACTCCCACAGCCTTCCCTTTTGGAATGCTTCTTTTCTGGCTGATTAAGGTAGTGGTAAAACCACACTGTAGTTTATACTGTTTGTTGTTTGAGATTATTTTCTTTCTCTTTTTTTTGTATAATCCTGGGTATAGGCATGGATATAAACCTTAATTTGTTTTTTGAATATAAAGAAGAAAGTTCTAGACTTCTGAAACCTAGACTTGTAAACCTTTTTGTGCTTGCTGATGTCCCACAACTGAACACCAAAGCTTTATTTCTACCAGCTCCTTTCTTCAGGCAAATTATTTGGATACATTGCTCTCTAGTGCATGTGCAAACACCAACATTTACATGCTATTTATTTATTTTTATTTATTTAATGACATTTGTTAACCGGGTTGGTCCAGCGGGGCTTGTGGCCCATTTTCAGTGGAGACTCGAGGAGAAAAGCTCCAAAAAAAAAAAAAAAAAAAAAAACCACAAACAGTTTATAGACAGTCAAACATTTGAGCCAAAAATTTGGTCAAAATCAGTTATACAAGAATGTTAGAGAGACAACGCAAAAATGTAAACACATTATATATACATATAAATATTTTTACAGATTAAAAAATATATTTACATATTTACAAAAAGAGTTAAGTCTAACAGTATTGATTGTAGAGTTTAATAAATATCCACAATAGTGGAGTACTTAGCTGCATGTGGAGGGACTGAAAAGGTATATAGTAGTGCTGTGGGGAGCTTAAGTAAGGGCTTGACAAGGATATATTTTGGAGTTGAGTAGATGAAGTTTGGGTTTTTCTTTAAAGTGGGGGGGGGGGTGAATGATGGAACAAATGTCTCTTGGGAGTTTGTTCCAGGCTTGGGTGATAAGAGTGTTTGTATACTAAAAGTAGAACACGCCACTCTACTGTGTATATTATATTTCTCTCACAGTCTCGGTGTCCTGTTTGAAGAATAGTTCCCCTGTAGAAAATAAATTATTGCCCTACATTGTAAAACTGAGGTGAACAGTGTTTATACCCTCTAAGCAGTTGTGTGATATGAGAACATACTGACTAGCAAGGGATTGTTTTTTAATTTTAACTGCAAAACTGAACAGTAAATTTAATTATTTACTTAATTAAATAAGTCATAAGACATGGCAGTTGATTGTACTACACACTTCAACAATTGTAATGCTTGGCATACCTCTCAACCTCTTAGAGCAAGAAATCTGGACAAAGCCATAAATGAAAGTGGGATAAAGGTCCAAAAAATTTGGCAATTTTTAAATATTGCTCTTGCAAACTTAGAGAGTTGACAGAATAACACGTTTTGCATTAGCATGATTTCACTTAAGGGTATGCAGTCTGAAACTGAAGTGTCCGTCATTGTTTTCTAATTTCACTCTTTAATAATTTGTCACTAATTTCCCAGAAAACCACAATTTTATGAAACACAGACCAAAAATATGAGGCAAAAATCTGGACATCCTGTGAAAATCTGTACAGTTGAGAGGTATTGTTTGGCATGGGGCACTGACAAGAAAAAAATCAACAGAGGCTGAGCACCTTTTAGCCCTTGGCCTTATGTTGACAGCGTTTACTGCACCTACCAGAGTGCCTTGTTTAGAAATTGTTCATGAGAATCTAATTTCGGAAAAGATACAGATTTATTTTGATCAGCTAGTATCAGTATGTCTGAAGCAAGTTATGCAAGAAAAAATGTTAACTATTTGTTAAATATTGTGGTGCTGTAAAAATAACTATTACACCAAATGTTTATACACTGTAAATTCTGAGGTATTTTACATTTGCCCCATTTTACCGGATTATATTTGAATTCCTTCCCTTTATGTTTTATGAATGCTCACAAATGACTGGAAACCTGAGAATAACATATCACATTAATAAAGAAATAAAGTGTCATGCTACAGTTTCTCAGATGGATGTTATGGTAATAAAACAGCTGCCATACCATGTGGGCAAAGATATGATGCAAAAAAAAAACAAAACAACTTTTGCCTTCATTTTTCTACTTGCACAGCTAGCAGCCAATTGGGTACCCGGAATTTACACACCCTATTAGAAAACAAACAAGAGTGAAGCTGCAGTGTTATACAAAATAAATGCTACGACAGCTGTAATATGTCAGTAACTACAAGTGATGCACCTAGTTAGTTTAGTGGCAAAAAGCCTTTGTTAAAAACTTGTGCAGCATCATTACTGTGCCTGTGTGCTTAGAAAACTACATTTCCCATAATGCAATAGTAATGACATAGAGGAAATAAATAGTCACACAAATTCCTTAATATTCTGTATCTAGCTCCACCTATTACCCTTTGCTCAGTAGTAATATAACTGGGATTTTAAGAGAGAGAGCAGAGGAATTTGCTATGCTGGATGCTGTGTCTCTTTTTATTTTATTGGGTTTTAGTTTGCTGCAACATGTGTGTTAATCTGTCAGAGGTGGGAGGTCCTCATATTTGCAGTTTATAATGAACTGTTTAACAGGCTGCTGACAGTGACTGTGGGTGGAACGTCTGTGGTTTCTTTTATATTTTGGGAGTTTTAACCAGTTAAGTCCAAGCCTGAAGTACAGTTGTGGAAGTCTACACAAGCAGGTATGGAACTGTTTTTATCTGGCTTCTTGTAACAAAATTACGTCTGTCTTGTATCCAAATGCTAGTGGAGTAATTTATTTTATAGGCCATTCTGAGAGCATTTGAAAATAATACACAAATTCTGTGTGACTATAGATCAGTAATATTTTCTGTCATACTATTTCATGTTTGGTACAACTGTAGTTTTCTGGGAGGGACTGAAGTGGATGCTTGTCTGTTCGATATTCCAAAACCGATCAAGGGGCTGTTTTTGTTTGCTGCATTTTTTTTTCCTTGAGAAAAATTCCCTTTTGTACTGCTGTGTGGATTATTGCTGTCATGTCAAAGCGAGATCAGTAGTCATGGAGTACTAAAATAAATTACAGTAGTGAGGTTTGCTGCAAATGTTTCACTTCTTTTACATATGACATCATGCTATACTTCAGGAATTCCTTTCTGAAGTTATTTGTTTAACTTTAATTGTGCTCCACATTCAAGATATGTTATTAAACATTTATAGCTAGTGACTTCTACAATATGGCTTTATTGAATTAAGGCAGAGAAATCCTTTTTAGCCATTTGCTGGCTTGTCAGATAGGTTATGCCATGTAACTAGTTTCATGGACTTTGCATTTTTTTTTATTCATAAAGGAGAGGCAACTGATGAAACACTGTGTGTGGGATGAGGTAAGAAGCACAGCTTGACGTAGTACTTTAAAACTTTCGGTATCAAACGCAAACATTAGTTTAACAGTAGAGATGTTGTGACGATGTGTTGATTTGTGAGTTGCAGAACTGAAAAGGAAGCTTTGTAATCACATGTGGACTTGAATTCTGTGCGATATAACCACTAGTCAAAAGGCTGGTCATTTGAGAAAAGCAAAACGTAAGAAAAAAAAATCCAAACACTACTGTTGAGGTGGGATTTGAAATTCATACTCTAACAATAAATGCTATAATCTCTAGTTGCTGTGAGATTGCTCAGAATAAATGTATAAGGGAAAAATGGGCATGTCACATTATGGGGCTATGTTTGGTAGCTGTTTCCTGCTCCAATGTACTGTGTATGTTTGTGGCTTTTGGTCTTGGTGCAGAGGTTAAGTGTGGATTCCTGAAGACATATGAGAAAGTAAGACATATGAGAAAGTAAGACATATGAGAAAGTACTGTTTAAGTTTGATATCCCATTTACTGAACAATACAGATTTTTCCTCTGTCTAGGCTGTGATTTTTGCCTGAGGTCTATTTGATTTATGTCTATGGCACTGAAGCAGAACTGAAGTAATGTAATGTTTTCTGCAATAAGACTGCACGATGGCATACTGTGTCCCCCTTCCCATTCACAAACAGGTTAATAATTTGTTATATAAATACACATCTACTGCTGTCAGCCTTTCCATGCAGGTCAGTGACTCCCAATATTTGTGACTTTTGTAGAACTTTTCCGTTTCTGTGTCTCTGCTGTATTATGGTTTCCAGAATTGGTTACAAGACCTTACTGTCCTCTGCCAGAGGTGAGATATAGCCTTGCAGTATGTAAAGTTTGCACTTTGGCAGTGCACACTCTACCATCTTGTTTTCATTAGCAGTGTAGTTTCACATTGTACTGAGTTGTTTAATCCACGGATAATGATGACTTCTTAAATTTCTTTTTGCCCCATTTACCCCTTACCATATTTTGCCCTGACTCCCACCCTGCATTAGTTTCTATTTTTTTCTCTGTTGTATATTACTTTGCTGTTCTTGATATTAAGCTGGAATTTCTACCTGTCTTTCCAGCTCTTTCCGGAGAGGTGTGCACGTGTGTTCTCATTGTGATGACTGGGTATTTCTGGATCACAGGTTAACACCCCCCCCCCCCCGAGATCCTGGATAAAGACTTGAGTAAAAATCCCAGGTACTATACTCATCACTCACCTCCCCATTAATAATGCTTCCTTTACCACTACCCCCTGAAACCTGTCTGTGAGCCATTTCTGTACCGGAAACCTGTCTGTGAGCCATTTCTGTACCGGAAACCCGTCTGTGAGCCATTTCTGTACCGGAAACCCGTCTGTGAGCCATTTCTGTACCGGAAACCCGTCTGTGAGCCATTTCTGTACCGGAAACCCGTCTGTGAGCCATTTCTGTACCCGAAACCTGTCTGAGCCATTTCTGTACCCGAAATCTGTCTGAAGCATTTCTGTACCTGAAACCTGTCTGTGAAGCAATTCAGCATTTCTGTACCTGAAACCTGTCTGTGAAGCAATTCAGCATTTCTGTACCCGAAACCTGTCTGTGAAGCATTTCTGTACCCAAAACCTGTCTGTGAAGCATTTCTGTACCCGAAACCTGTCTGTGAAGCATTTCTGTACCCGAAACCTGTCTGTGAAGCATTTCTGTACCCGAAACCTGTCTGTGAAGCATTTCTGTACCCGAAACCTGTCTGTGAAGCATTTCAGTACCCGAAACCTGTCTGTGAAGCATTTCAGTACCCGAAACCTGTCTGTGAAGCATTTCAGTACCCGAAACCTGTCTGTGAAGCATTTCAGTACCGAAACCTGTCTGTGAAGCATTTCAGTACCCGAAACCTGTCTGTGAAGCATTTCAGTACCCGAAACCTGTCTGTGAAGCATTTCAGTACCCGAAACCTGTCTGTGAAGCATTTCAGTACCCGAAACCTGTCTGTGAAGCATTTCAGTACCTGAAACTTGTCTGTGAAGCATTTCAGTACCTGAAACCTGTCTGTGAAGCATTTCAGTACCTGAAACCTGTCTGTGAAGCATTTCAGTACCTGAAACCTGTCTGTGAAGCATTTCAGTACCTGAAACCTGTCTGTGAAGCATTTCAGTACCTGAAACCTGTCTGTGAAGCATTTCAGTACCTGAAACCTGTCTGTGAAGCATTTCAGTACCTGAAACCTGTCTGTGAAGCATTTCAGTACCTGAAACCTGTCTGTGAAGCATTTCAGTACCTGAAACCTGTCTGTGAAGCATTTCAGTACCTGAAACCTGTCTGTGAAGCATTTCAGTACCTGAAACCTGTCTGTGAAGCATTTCAGTACCTGAAACCTGTCTGTGAAGCATTTCAGTACCTGAAACCTGTCTGTGAAGCATTTCAGTACCTGAAACCTGTCTGTGAAGCATTTCAGTACCTGAAACCTGTCTGTGAAGCATTTCAGTACCTGAAACCTGTCTGTGAAGCATTTCAGTACCTGAAACCTGTCTGTGAAGCATTTCAGTACCTGAAACCTGTCTGTGAAGCATTTCAGTACCTGAAACCTGTCTGTGAAGCATTTCAGTACCTGAAACCTGTCTGTGAAGCATTTCTGTACCTGAAACCTGTCTGTGAAGCATTTCTGTACCTGAAACCTGTCTGTGAAGCATTTCTGTACCTGAAACCTGTCTGTGAAGCATTTCTGTACCTGAAACCTGTCTGTGAAGCATTTCTGTACCTGAAACCTGTCTGTGAAGAATGTCTGTACCTGAAACCTGTCTGTGAAGCATTTCTGTACCTGAAACCTGTCTGTGAAGCATTTCTGTACCTGAAACTTGTCTGTGAACCATTTCTGTACCTGCCTCATCAGTCTGATCCCTACTCCAGTCTCCTTGAGTTTGCATATAGGTCTTGCATGTGGTGCCAGATCAAAGTTTTGTGTGCTGACTAAAACCTTTGCTGCCCCCAGTGCCTTTTCAAGACAAAGTCCAGTTGATGGACATTCCAGTGTGACTAACATATTGGTCCCAAAATCAGATCAGATTAAGTGGGCTTTCCTCAGGACTAGAAGACTAAACAATAACTTGTCTGATTTTGAGGCACTGCTGCATTTGGAAAGCATCCATGTCTGCGTAGTCACTAAAATGGCCTCCTATTGAAATGTTGGCACTCAAACTGCAGACTGCCAGCAAGCTAAAAAAAAAAAAAAAAGACTGAAAAGCCAGAAGAAAAATGAATCTTCTTATTAAATCTTCTTTTTTGCATGGGAGAGGCAAGCCCTTCATACCCCATACTTGCTGTAGCACACCCATACAGTTCAAATGGTTATCCACTAAAACTTGGATTAAATGTAAAGAAAGCATTCCCTCTATACCAGGGTATTGCACCTTTCATGCCTTCAGACCCTGTGGCAAATTTGGTGGGGTCTCTGTGATTGTCAAAGAAAATGTTCCCTCCAGGCAGATCCCTAGGGACTCGCAAGCTGAACTCACTGACGTGTAGATCACTGTAGATATGATTAATTATCGGCTAATAACCTGCTATTGAACACCTTCTTTGTCCCTAGATGACCGCGTGAGATTCCTCAGTGTCCTAAATGATCTGCTTATAGGTTCATAGGTAGGTACTAGGCTACTGGCCCTAGGGCATAATTAAACCTAGTCAAACTGTTTTGGCTTGCGCCTCCCAAGTGGTTTAGTTGCCTGCACCTCTAAAGAGCAGAGCCACAGAAGTGATTCCTGGGGTGAATTTCCTGTTCCTCATCCACTCATCAAGATTCTTCTTGACGAGCGCTAATGAGGAGCTCTGCCTCACATATATGGGGACCTTATTCCAGTGCAAGGGGAGTCTCTGGGACACATATCTATCCCTCCAAGTCCTGTTTATTGGTGAGGTTAGGTTTAAGTTCCTAGAGCGTGTAGCTTGGGTAGATTGGGTTTTCCTGAGGTGGAGCATTTCCAGCAATTCGGGGTTAGACGTAGCCTTGTATATCAGGCAGAGATTGCCTCTGAGCAGCCGGTATGCAACCGAGTACAGTTGGAGTTTTTTTAGCCTGGTGGCATAGGGCATCTGTTTTAGGCCCGTTATCCAGTTGTTGCAGGTGTCTAGTAAGGTACATCCCGAATGGGGCATTGTACTCAATAATGGGTCTAAAGAGTGATGAGTAGAGGGGACAATAACTTCCCTTTTTCTAGATGCAAACCCCTTCATGATAAGATGGGCCATTAGAAAGATTTTCTAACCACTTTAGCGATGTGGATATCGAAGGAGAGGTTACTATCCACCTAGGTCCCTAGGTCTCTTATCACACTCTCTGTATTAAGTGAGCTGCCACCTATGTGGTAATTCGTAGGTACTTGGTTTTTCCTGAAGGGGATAACAGTGCACTTTTTGGCATTTAGCTTGATGCCATGATTTTGACACCATGTATCTGTTTCAGTGAGCCCCTTTTGAAGGATATCTGCATCAGCAGGAGTCTCAATTATGGAGCCCAGTTTGCAGTCGTCTGCGAACTTTGTTAGCCACAGTCCCTCTGTGTTTGCTTGTACCTCGTTGAAGTAAATACCGAACAGGAGAGGTCCCAAGACTGAGCCCTGGGGTACTCCACTTGTCACAGGTTTGGAGTTGGACCTAGCGTTTCCTATTTTCATTGTATGGGTTCTGTCTGTGAGCCAGTTAACAACCCATCTTGTGATGTAGGGGTTTATATTTAGGTTAGTGAGTTTGTCTATAATTCCCAAGTGGGGAATAGTATCAAAGGCTTTTGCAAGGTCAAGGTATGCGGTGTGGACCACCTTTTCCTCATTGATTGCTTTGGTGACCATCTCAAAGAAGTCAACCAGGTTTAGGAGACATGACCTGCCCTTTACGAAACCAAACTGGGTAGGGTCTAGGGTTTGTAGGTTCCCAATGTTGTTGTTTGAGTTCCATGATGATGTGCTCCATGGCCTTACAGACGAGGCTCGTCAGGCTTATGGAGTGATAGTTCTTGGGGTCGGTGGTGCTCCTCCCTTGTGAAACCGGACAACCGTTGCTGTGCGCCACTCAGTGGGCATGTAGCCTGAGGAGAGGCTGTGGTTGAACATGGTATTTAGGTGAGGGATTAGTTTGTTTTGGAGTTCATGTATCACGCCGCCTGGGATGCTGTCTGGTCCCATGGATGCTGTGTTCTTTGCTTTAGAAAGTGCCATTTTCACTTGGGTGTCCATGATTATGGGGGCACCACAATCTTCTGGTATAGATATGGGCCGTCTAGGTGGTGAGGGTGGGGTAAAGTTTGCACTGAACCTATCTGCCAGTATATTGGCGATATCAGTTGGTTCCGTGACCTTTGAACCATTATGCTGTAGCTCAGAGCAGATCTGAGAGTTGCCATTTAGGTTCTTGACATAGCCAAAAAATGCTTTGCAGTTGTCTTAGGTGTCCATTGCAATTTTTCTTTCAAAACTCACCTTTGAGGATTTTATAAGGGATCTTAGCTTTTTGCTAAGGTTGGACGGGGTGCTCCTCCATTCCTGGGTTTTTACTCTTTTTTTGTAATAATTTCTTCCTTCTATTATAGAGCTTGTTTATGGCTGGGCCCACCAGACTCGTTTCCTTTTTTTAGAGGAATTGTAGAGTGCTTTTGTGTAGGCTACAGCAGATTCGACCAAGTTGTCATTCTGCATGGGGGTGATGAAGTTTGCCACCTCCATTTTAAGCAGCATAAAGTTTGCTTTGAAGAAGTTTTTCACTGTGGTTTCCTTGGGGGGGGGGGGGTGGTATGTGGATATCGAGGATGATGAGTTTATGGTCTGATCTAACCAACGAGGGATTTACCTTGGGTGTGGAGCACTTGTCCCCCATGTTGGTGATGACCAGGTCCAGTATATTGTTGCCCCTTGTAGGGGTGTTGATAAGCTGGTCCAGGGCATTTGAGTTAATATATTCCAGGAAGCATTGAGCAAAGGTATTAGTGCTTGAGTAGTTTTCCCAGTTGATGTTTGGGTAATTGAAATCACCCAGTATTAGGGTGTTTGGTTAGACCCTCATGTTTTTCAGTACCTCGAGGAACGAGGAGTGGGGGTCTTGGGGCAGGGATGCTCATCTGTAGCAAGCTACAATCTGGATTGCAGTTTTGCCCATTGTCAGTTGCACTTGGATGATCTCTGAGGCATCATACTTTGCAACTAGTTTGGAGGTGTGGTTATCCTTGATGAATATGGATACGCCTCCTCCCTTGGTGTTTCAGTCCAGGTTTTGTGGCCAAAATGTGTGGTATGAGTTGTAGCCTGGAATCGCTGAGGTGCTCTCTTGAGCCCTGAACCAGGTCTCGGTTACTGAACAAATATTTATGTTCTCCATTTTGAGAAGGGCCTCGAGTGAGTGCATTTTGAGGTTTAAACTCCTGGCATTGAGCAGCATTACCCTCAGTTTTTTGTCACTGGTACTTATTACGGTGGTGGGTTTGTCTTTTGATCCTTGCCTAAAAAAGGCACTATGGGGGTGGCAAGAGCCTTGGCCAGTATCCTGAATCCCAGGGGTGACAGGTGCAAGCCATCTCTGGTGAAGCATCGTGGCTTGCCGAGCATGTCATCCCAGGCAAACTGATACTGGATCCCCTTTGAATGACACCAGAAGCTTAGCCAATTGTTGAACTTTATCATTTTTTCCTTGTATTGAGGTGTCATTCTTGGTGAAGGTAGGATGCTACTCAGGGCTAGGGTCATACTTGCCTTGGTTACATGATCAGAGAGCTCTTCTATGTCTCTTTTCATGTAGTCCAGGGAGGTACGTCTCGGGTCATTCACACCAATATGGACAATGACAGAGTCATATTTGCACTTGTTATGGAGTGACCTGAGTGCCTGTGTGATGTGGCGGATTTGTGCACCCGACAAGTTCTCCAATCTGGTGAGTGGGACATCAGTGTGCCTGACTATGGAGTCCCCTATTACAAGTGTGTTAGGTATGATGATATGCCTTATGGGCTGTGGTTGTGTGGCACATTTTGGAGGTTATATGTTGGCTGCGGTGTGTTTGTGGGTAGAGGTTGCTTGCATGTCTGCTTTGGAGGTCTCTGTTGTTTCCGGATATTTTTATTTAGATTCTCCGAGTATGTCTTTGTGTATCTATGTGTGGGATTTGCAGTTGCAGGTGTGGTGGGTCCAGGTGTGGTGAGTGAGGTGTTGCAGGTTGTTACCTTCTCCTCTTGACTGTCTATTCCAGTCGTGGCTGGAGAGAGCTTTGCCTCAATTTTGGCTGTGTAAGTGCATCTCTTGCAGATTTTGGTGTCATGTGGTAAAAGGAGAGGGTTGTCTGTGTACATGAGGCAGTTGTGACATTGTCTCAGGATGCCCATATTCATCAGGTGAACAGGAGAATACACTGGGAACTGGCCTTTGGACATGCCTGAATGGGTTGAGGAACTTTCTTCTTGTTGAGCTGGTGGGGGAGAGTAATTTGACTGTTCCCTACAGACAACTGTTGGGGATTGAGTACTATAGTTTATTTGTGCTTCTGTCTCTCTTTTTTGAGCAAGTGCTAGTCCGAAAGCACTGATTTGAGTGCTAAAACTGGAAGAACTGACTAGTACTAAGGGAAAAACTGAAGGGCAGACTCTGTGGAGCCAGGGATAGTTTAACCCTTGCTAAACACCACTGCGCTATGCGCAAAACCGTGCAAATGCGTTTTTTATATCAGAAAGATAAAAGAGATAGAAATTAGCCCAAAATAGCCAATAAAACTACAATTTCTGGGCTGAAACCACTCCTCCAAGGACAGGTAGGTTGTTCAAAGCTCCCCACTCTCACTGGTGAACAGAGTAACTTCCTTCTATCCAAGTAAGGATATGGGCAACACAGAAGCTTAAACACAGTTCAGGTACCATCAGTTATCTGAAACTGGACTTTTCTAGCTTAAAAAGGCGGGAAATAGGAAGTTTTTTTTTTTTTTCAAAAATATAGCAGATACAACAGAAAAAAACACTTTTTAGGTATAAAAACGGCTATCACACTTGAGTGTGAAGCCAAATACAATTACATAATGCAGTATACAACAAAAACTACTTTTTTAAAGTGCAGGCAGTAAATAAGTACAAATGCAGTTGAAAACGAGCTTCTAGAGTATCAGTAAACACCAAAAACCAAGCGTTTAGGCGGCATTAGCAATGAACAGCAAGAAAAAACAGAAAAAAAGGTACTTAAACCAAGTCTCTATTCTCTCTCTGGTGCTGTAGGACTCTGCAGGGCACCTGGCAGGATCTTGCTGAGCTGATACAATTAGTAATTATTTAGTAACAAAAACTTTATTTTGGGTGACCTTAACTGCTATTCAATAAACTAAGGTACCTATACCTCTGGTGTAGGATATGCCAAAAAAATCCTAGACTTAATAATTTAGTAACAAAAACTTTATTTTGGGTAACCTTAACTGCTATTCAATAAACTAAGGTACCCATACCTCTGGTGTAGGGTATGCCAAAAAATCCTAGACTTAATAAACAAAATAATCTATTAGAGGACACAACATTCTTGATCCGATTCTTATAATTATCACATTCTCTTGCACTTCTTCCCTTTTATCTCCTTCTCCATTGAAGCCTAACCATGAACTTGTGGCCTGTGTTTTAAACTCCCAAAAGCTCCTATAGCAAACCCCACTAAATTTAAGGACAACAAATATGCCTAATTCAACCTGCTGTGTGATGAAATATCAAACTTGATTTATAACTGCACCTCCCCTGACCTTAATACAGGAGCACACTTCACCAAGGAATCCTATAGCAATTTAGAAAAATGCAGAGGTAACAATTAAATATCAAAAACAAACTACCCTGGTGCTTCACTAGCATAAATAAGCTGTATAACAAAACAAAGAAAGAAACTCCTTAAATTATTTTGTAAATCCCAAACTCCTCCTTTCAAAGATAAGATCAAAAGCATTACAAAAAATTAGGAGTACCATCAGGTCCACTAAAGGAGACTGGACTTAGGCTGGCCTGTGAGGTCAAATGTAATTACAAATCCTTCTTTATCTATGTTAGAAAACAAAAAAAAAATCTCCTACATTACTCAAAATGTGTGACTTCCCCTATTCTGACCCAATAGACACTGCCAGTATCTTTGCAAACAAATTTAGTGCCAACTTCATCCCAGAGACTTCTATTCAAAGCCCTGAAATCTCCCAATTATCTGTAAAGATCACTTACTGAAATTGCTAACCAAGACCAAAAACCCTTCCTTCATGGGACCTGATAATATCCTTCATTGCTTAATTAGTTGTGTTAAACATGCCAATGCAGACATAGTCCTTAAACTCTTTAACTTACGTTTAGGTAAGATTTTGTTCCTGATGAGGGGCACATTGCAGTGGTGATGCCCCTATGTAAGGGTAGCCTTACAACTGACCCTAGGGAACTACCCTCATATCAGTCTTACAAGCCGCCTTGTCTGCAAAGTCATGGAATGTATTATAACTGATGTCATAAACTCTGGTATCAAGATTCTTGCAGGACCTGACTCCCAGCAGGATAGAGCCTATTTGTTTAATCTGGTAAACTTCTTTGAAGGGGTTAGGGATGCTACAAATGGTGGCCACATGGTATCTGCAGAGTATCTAGACCTGGCCAAGGCCTTCGGAACTGTTCCCCATGCTGGCATCACACACAAACTAAATGCTTTACTACTCAACTCATATATAGTAAGATGGATAGCAAACGGGCTGAAAGAACCTACACAGAGTGAGTTGCAGGTGCCTCATGAGAAAGTATGAAGATGACCACCGGTGTCTCTTATATGTTGATGTTGGGACCTTTTTTGGCATTTACTTCTCTGATCTCAAACCAGAGAGGCAAGACCTCTGCTGAAACAAAGTTTGCAGATGACTATAAATTGGGGGTTGTTAAGTTACCGTATTACACCCAAACACTCCAGAATTAACTCTTCCTAGTAAACTCTTTCTGCACTATTGAACTGAATGGTAAAAAATTTAAACTGAATGCTAAAAAAGATTGTTTCAACTGTTTTAAGCAAACAACCCATCCCTTCATCATACTGTGTAGACAACACTTAACTGTAGTCCTGGACTGAGGTACTTGTGTTGGTAGCTCCCTCTCTTTGGCCATCATATGAAAATGATTGTCATGAAATGACTAATTGTCGGAGGAATATTATCAAGGTCTAAAGAGGTAATCATTAATTTATACTCGGCAATGATCAGGTCAGTTATCAAGTGTAATGACTTCTTTGGGACAAATCTAACTAGATATATGAAATGGTTAGAAAGACAGCAAGGGTTCCTAACCAAACAAGATCACTGGCCTTAATTTCCTGAGCTACCAAGATAGGCTGGAACCTCTATCTTTGTATTCAATGTATTTATAGACTTTTGAGGGAGTTCTCTGTCTGTCTTACTCCTCCATTAGAGACCTGATTGTAGTGCACCTACTGTTTTCCACATTTCTAATGTCCCCACTAATCCTAATACCATGGACCTAAATTTCCATCAGAAAATAAAGAAAACGTGCTAAAGCGACAGGTTTGTAACCCAGCCTGTCCAAACCTGGAGAATAAACTGTGCCTGCATATTAAGCAGAATGACACTTTTTTTTTCTTTAACATAAACTAGATGACTGAATGGGTATCCACAAATATATTCTGTAATTGACTGGTTTGGCCTTCCGGGATAGAGGCGGTGCAGCTTGAAGGAGGGTAATGGCAAGGCTCAAATGGTCCTAAGATTCAGTGGCCTTGGAAAATCTCTGAATCTATGAAAGGCCGTATTGAAATCCTCTTAAATTATGTTTACTAGTTTCTTTTGGTTTGTTTCTGCTGTACCCATTCATAGTGAAGATCAGATCGGACTGTCAGCATCCCTCACCCCTCCAATCATAGTGTGATATCAGACCAGACTGTCAGCATCCTTCACTCCTCCAGTCATAGTGCAAGATCAGACCAAACTGGTAGCATCCTTCACCCATGAAGCTGTGATAATGCTGGCTTTGCAGAACTTTTTATTAAGGAATTGAAGCAGAAACTTCTAAAGGAGTTTCTCTGTAATACTTCCTGGAGTAGATGTGAAATCACTGGCCTGTGTTTCCCCATTTTCCCTGTACCCTCTGTAGTGCATTGGCACCTGTGCCCTCGGTGGTGCATTGGCACATGTGGCACCTGTTCTCCAGGGTACCTGGATGCTGCCAGCTGATTTAGTAGTGTATTTGTAGACCCCAGCAGTACTCTTTCCAATGTATTTAGAACTTTGTGTGGCGGGGGAACTGGTTATGGTGCCAGAGTCCTTTGAGCTAGTGTTCTGCCTGTCTAGCAATATCAGCTTGCCTGTCATTATTTCTCCTTCACAAACATGTACCATTTTTTCTTTTTTTGTTATGAAGATCATAATGAAGTTGTTCAGTAAATACTTCTGTGTAAACTCTTTAATTCCTCATGTATTTAGTATCCTGCTTTTAAAACCGTATATATGGGTTGTATTGTTTTATCAGGTACCAAGCTTATTATTGTTACTCAGATTTCCAATCATTAATATGTGATACTGGGGGTACCAGGCTTATTACTGTTATAGTAGTGATCGACACTCAGATCGCCCATCACTAATATGTGATACTGGGGGTACCAGGCTTATTACTGTTACAGTAGTGATCGACACTCAGATCGCCCATCACTAATATGTGATACTGGGGGTACCAGGCTTATAGTAGTGATTGACACTCAGATCGCCCATCACTAATATGTGATACTGGGGGTACCAGGCTTATTACTGTTACAGTAGTGATTGACACTCAGATCGCCCATCACTAATATGTGATACTGGGGGTACCAGGCTTATTACTGTTACAGTAGTGATTGTCACTCAGATTGCCCATCACTAATATGTGATACTGGGGGTACCAGGCTTATTACTGTTACAGTAGTGATCGACACTCAGATCGCCCATCACTAATATGTGATACTGGGGGTACCAGGCTTATTACTGTTACAGTAGTGATCGACACTCAGATCGCCTATCACTAATATGTGATACTGGGGGTACCAGGCTTATTACTGTTACAGTAGTGATTGTCACTCAGATTGCCCATCACTAATATGTGATACTGGGGTACCAGGCTTATTACTGTTACAGTAGTGATCGACACTCAGATCGCCCATCACTAATATGTGATACTGGGGGTACCAGGCTTATTACTGTTACAGTAGTGATCGACACTCAGATCGCCCATCACTAATATGTGATACTGGGGGTACCAGGCTTATTACTGTTACAGTAGTGATCGACACTCAGATCGCCCATCACTAATATGTGATACTGGGGGTACCAGGCTTATTACTGTTACAGTAGTGATTGACACTGAGATCGCCCATCACTAATATATGATACTGGGGGTACCAGGCTTATTACTGTTACAGTAGTGATTGACACTCAGATCGCCCATCACTAATATGTGATACTGGTGGTACCAGGCTTATTACTGTTACAGTAGTGATCGACACTCAGATCACCCATCACTAATATGTGATACTGGGGGTGCCAGGCTTATAGTAGTGATTGACACTCAGATCGCCCATCGCTAATATGTGATACTGGGGGTACCAGGCTTATTACTGTTACAGTAGTGATTGACACTCAGATCGCCCATCACTAATATGTGATACTGAGGGTACCAGGCTTATTACTGTTACAGTAGTGATCGACACTCAGATCGCCCATCACTAATATGTGATACTGGGGGTGCCAGGCTTATTACTGTTACAGTAGTGATCGACACTCAGATCGCCCATCACTAATATGTGATACTGGGGGTACCAGGCTTATTACTGTTACAGTAGTGATCGACACTCAGATCACCCATCACTAATATGTGATACTGGGGGTACCAGGCTTATTACTGTTACAGTAGTGATTGTCACTCAGATTGCCCATCACTAATATGTGATACTGGGGGTACCAGGCTTATTACTGTTACAGTAGTGATCGACACTCAGATCGCCCATCACTAATATGTGATACTGGGGGTACCAGGCTTATAGTAGTGATTGACACTCAGATCGCCCATCACTAATATGTGATACTGGGGGTACCAGGCTTATTACTGTTACAGTAGTGATTGACACTCAGATCGCCCGTCACTAATATATGATACTGGGGGTACCAGGCTTATTACTGTTACAGTAGTGATCGACACTCAGATCGCCCATCACTAATATGTGATACTGGGGGTACCAGGCTTATTACTGTTACAGTAGTGATCGACACTCAGATCGCCTATCACTAATATGTGATACTGGGGGTACCAGGCTTATTACTGTTACAGTAGTGATTGTCACTCAGATTGCCCATCACTAATATGTGATACTGGGGGTACCAGGCTTATTACTGTTACAGTAGTGATTGACACTCAGATCGCCCATCACTAATATATGATACTGGGGGTACCAGGCTTATTACTGTTACAGTAGTGATCGACACTCAGATCGCCCATGACTAATATGTGATACTGGGGGTACCAGGCTTATTACTGTTACAGTAGTGATTGACACTCAGATCGCCCATGACTAATATATGATACTGGGGGTACCAGGCTTATTACTGTTACAGTAGTGATCGACACTCAGATCGCCCATCACTAATTTGTGATACTGGGGGTACCAGGCTTATTACTGTTACAGTAGTGATCGACACTCAGATCACCCATGACTAATATATGATACTGGGGGTACCAGGCTTATTACTGTTACAGTAGTGATTGTCACTCAGATTGCCCATCACTAATATGTGATACTGGGGGTACCAGGCTTATTACTGTTACAGTAGTGATCGACACTCAGATCGCCCATCACTAATATGTGATACTGGGGGTACCAGGCTTACAGTAGTGATTGACACTCAGATCGCCCATCACTAATATGTGATACTGGGGGTACCAGGCTTATTACTGTTACAGTAGTGATTGACACTCAGATCGCCCATCACTAATATATGATACTGGGGGTACCAGGCTTATTACTGTTACAGTAGTGATCGACACTCAGATCGCCCATCACTAATATGTGATACTGGGGGTACCAGGCTTATTACTGTTACAGTAGTGATCGACACTCAGATCGCCTATCACTAATATGTGATACTGGGGGTACCAGGCTTATTACTGTTACAGTAGTGATTGTCACTCAGATTGCCCATCACTAATATGTGATACTGGGGGTACCAGGCTTATTACTGTTACAGTAGTGATTGACACTCAGATCGCCCATCACTAATATATGATACTGGGGGTACCAGGCTTATTACTGTTACAGTAGTGATCGACTCTCAGATCGCCCGTCACTAATATGTGATACTGGGGGTACCAGGCTTATTACTGTTACAGTAGTGATCGACACTCAGATCGCCCATCACTAATATGTGATACTGGGGGTACCAGGCTTATTACTGTTACAGTAGTGATTGTCACTCAGATTGCCCATCACTAATATGTGATACTGGGGGTACCAGGCTTATTACTGTTACAGTAGTGATCGACACTCAGATCGCCCATCACTAATATGTGATACTGGGGGTACCAGGCTTATTACTGTTACAGTAGTGATCGACACTCAGATCGCCCATCACTAATATGTGATACTGGGGGTACCAGGCTTATTACTGTTACAGTAGTGATCGACACTCAGATCGCCCATCACTAATATGTGATACTGGGGGTACCAGGCTTATTACTGTTACAGTAGTGATTGACACTGAGATCGCCCATCACTAATATATGATACTGGGGGTACCAGGCTTATTACTGTTACAGTAGTGATTGACACTCAGATCGCCCATCACTAATATGTGATACTGGTGGTACCAGGCTTATTACTGTTACAGTAGTGATCGACACTCAGATCACCCATCACTAATATGTGATACTGGGGGTGCCAGGCTTATAGTAGTGATTGACACTCAGATCGCCCATCGCTAATATGTGATACTGGGGGTACCAGGCTTATTACTGTTACAGTAGTGATTGACACTCAGATCGCCCATCACTAATATATGATACTGGGGGTACCAGGCTTATTACTGTTACAGTAGTGATCGACACTCAGATCGCCCATCACTAATATGTGATACTGAGGGTACCAGGCTTATTACTGTTACAGTAGTGATCGACACTCAGATCACCCATCACTAATATGTGATACTGGGGGTGCCAGGCTTATTACTGTTACAGTAGTGATCGACACTCAGATCGCCCATCACTAATATGTGATACTGGGGGTACCAGGCTTATTACTGTTACAGTAGTGATTGTCACTCAGATTGCCCATCACTAATATGTGATACTGGGGGTACCAGGCTTATTACTGTTACAGTAGTGATCGACACTCAGATCACCCATCACTAATATGTGATACTGGAGGTACCAGGCTTATAGTAGTGATTGACACTCAGATCGCCCATCACTAATATGTGATACTGGGGGTACCAGGCTTATTACTGTTACAGTAGTGATTGACACTCAGATCGCCCGTCACTAATATATGATACTGGGGGTACCAGGCTTATTACTGTTACAGTAGTGATTGTCACTCAGATTGCCCATCACTAATATGTGATACTGGGGGTACCAGGCTTATTACTGTTACAGTAGTGATCGACACTCAGATCGCCTATCACTAATATGTGATACTGGGGGTACCAGGCTTATAGTAGTGATTGACACTCAGATCGCCCATCACTAATATGTGATACTGGGGGTACCAGGCTTATTACTGTTACAGTAGTGATTGACACTCAGATCGCCCGTCACTAATATATGATACTGGGGGTACCAGGCTTATTACTGTTACAGTAGTGATCGACACTCAGATCGCCCATCACTAATATGTGATACTGGGGGTACCAGGCTTATTACTGTTACAGTAGTGATCGACACTCAGATCGCCTATCATTAATATGTGATACTGGGGGTACCAGGCTTATTACTGTTACAGTAGTGATTGTCACTCAGATTGCCCATCACTAATATGTGATACTGGGGGTACCAGGCTTATTACTGTTACAGTAGTGATTGACACTCAGATCGCCCATCACTAATATATGATACTGGGGGTACCAGGCTTATTACTGTTACAGTAGTGATCGACACTCAGATCGCCCATCACTAATATGTGATACTGTGGGGGTACCAGGCTTATTACTGTTACAGTAGTGATCGACACTCAGATCGCCTATCACTAATATGTGATACTGGGGGTACCAGGCTTATTACTGTTACAGTAGTGATTGTCACTCAGATTGCCCATCACTAATATGTGATATTGTTGAGTGATTCTAACACTTTGTCATTAAATGACAAAATGGTCAGACGTTCACTGGAAAGCCTGTGGTACCTTGTGGTTTTTCCTTTGTAGCTTAGCACTAGCTGTAGGTTCTGTCTCTTTTTTGCCTCCAAAATGAATTTGGCACCTCTCTTTTGTGCCCTGTTGGTGACTTCTTTTGCTTCTCCCCTCCTGCTCTTCATTCTTCCATGTACCCCTTATGTGTTTCTGTGCCTTTGGAGTCTCATTCATGAAACTTGGTAGTTGGTTTATCCTTAGGGGTCAAAAAGGAAGACACTAGGTAGTATGGTGTTTGTGGATGATGGAGCTAAGCAAATGTGAGATCTCTGAGGAACAAAAGGTGGGGGAATTTTGAATAATATGTAGGAAATAGATTCAAAGATAAGGGAGAGTTTTGGATTGAAGTGAGGGTTTGAAAACTAGTTGTGTTTGTTAGCTCAAATCAGATATACTCTATTTAGTGCTACCTTTAGTCAGTACTATGAAATGTACGCTGACAACTGTGCCATTATGCTGACTCACCTTTTCCACAACCAGACTGTAAGGGTTTCTTTTGTACCAGTCCCTACCTTTGACCATCAAATCTCCCTTCATTTGCTCAGTCAGCCCATTGTTTCCTCTTTGGGAAACAGCTGTTTGACTCATCCCTTCCCCGGAATTTAAAGGGTCAAGCCTGCCAGGAATGGTTCTGTCAGCTACATGGGGATTGTTTTTCTATTTTATTTATTTATTTTTTCATAATGCAGTAGTATTCTTCTGTGCTTGTTGCAAAACATTCAAAGGGTCTGCATGTGATCTGTTATCACAATATTTTTACTCCATCAGAGGTCCTATGATTCTTCAGTCTCAAATGGAGATTCCACTGTATAGATGTGACCATGCATAAGCCCCCTCCCCACAAAGAAAGGTAATCTAGCTCTGGGGTGTCATTAGTGTCATTTGCCTCTTCTCCACCATCTCTAGGAGATGCCTGAGTTGTTAATGAAACTTTAGGTCACCTGGGTTATAGTCATGGATTTATCCCTCTATGCCAACAGAGCTACCTGTCAGTTTTACTGTGCACATCTTGATCTCTGCCTAACATACAAAGCTATATCAAACCCAGAGCTGTTGGACATGCTCCACTTAAAGAAGTCCAAATCCCTCCGAGCTGCACGCACTAGGGTCCTAAACCTTGTCACCACAATAAACGGAATATGCCGGAGGGATAGATTCCTGTCCGAGAGACTTCCCATACTCTGGCACAAACTACCTATCTATATCAAACAAAGCTCCTCGTTAGCACTATTCAATAAAAATCTTGATGATTGGATGGGAAATAGGAAATTCACCCCGAGGATCACCTCTGTGGCTCTGCTCGACAGTGGCACAGGAAAATAATTTTCTTGGATGGCAAAAGCCAGGATACCTTTTTGGCTGGGCTTGTATAGGCCCCAGGGCCGATAGCCTAGTACCTGCCTATCATAGTCAGTGTCCGTGATCGTGTTGGTGTAATACTGTGAACATCTTTTCATAGTCAGTGTCAGTGATCACGTTGTAATACTGTGCACATCTTATAGGCTGTGTCAGTGATTATGTTGCTGTAATACTGTGCACATCTTATAGTCAATGTCATTGATCACTTTGCTGTAAACTGTGTACATCTTATTATAGTCAGTGTCAGTGATCACTTTGCTGTAATACTGTGCACATCTTATCATAGTGTCGGTGATCATGTTGCTGTAATACTGTGCACATTTTATCATAGGCAGTGTCAGTGATCACGCTGCTGTAATATTGTGCACATCTTATTATAGGCAGTGTTAGTGATCCTGTTGCTGTAATACTGTGCACATCTTATCATAGTCAGTCATTACTTTGCTGTAATACCGTACACATCTTATCATAGTCAGTGATCACGTTGCTGTAATACTGTACACATCTTATTATAGGCAGTGTTAGTGATCCTGTTGCTGTAATACTGTGCACATCTTATCATAGTCAGTCATTACTTTGCTGTAATACCGTACACATCTTATCATAGTCAGTGATCACATTGCTGTAATACTGTCCACATCTTATCATAGTCAGTGATCACGTTGCTGTAATACCGTACACATCTTATCATAGTCAGTGATCACATTGCTGTAATACTGTGCACATCTTATCATAGTCAGTGATCACGTTGCTGTAATACCGTACACATCTTATCATAGTCAGTGATCACGTTGCTGTAATACCGTACACATCTTATCATAGTCAGTGATCACTTTGCTGTAATACCGTACACATCTTATCATAGTCAGTGATCACGTTGCTGTAATACCGTACACATCTTATCATAGTCAGTGATCACGTTGCTGTAATACCGTACACATCTTATCATAGTCAGTGATCACGTTGCTGTAATACCGTACACATCTTATCATAGTCAGTGATCACGTTACTGTAATACCGTACACATCTTATCATAGTCAGTCATTACTTTGCTGTAATACCGTACACATCTTATCATAGTCAGTGATCACGTTGCTGTAATACCGTACACATCTTATCATAGTCAGTGATCACGTTGCTGTAATACCGTACACATCTTATCATAGTCAGTGATCACGTTGCTGTAATACCGTACACATCTTATCATAGTCAGTGATCACGTTGCTGTAATACCGTACACATCTTATTATAGGCAGTGTTAGTGATCCTGTTGCTGTAATACTGTGCACATCTTATCATAGTCGGTCATTACTTTGCTGTAATACCATACACATCTTATCATAGTCAGTGATCACGTTGCTGTAATACCGTACACATCTTATCATAGTCAGTGATCACGTTGCTGTAATACCGTACACATCTTATTATAGGCAGTGTTAGTGATCCTGTTGCTGTAATACTGTGCACATCTTATCATAGTCAGTCATTACTTTGCTGTAATACCGTACACATCTTATCATAGTCAGTGATCACGTTGCTGTAATACTGTCCACATCTTATCATAGTCAGTGATCACGTTGCTGTAATACCGTACACATCTTATCATAGTCAGTGATCACGTTGCTGTAATACTGTCCACATCTTATCATAGTCAGTGATCACGTTGCTGTAATACCGTACACATCTTATCATAGTCAGTGATCACGTTGCTGTAATACCGTACACATCTTATCATAGTCAGTGATCACGTTGCTGTAATACTGTGCACATCTTATCATAGTCAGTCATTACTTTGCTGTAATACCGTACACATCTTATCATAGTCAGTGATCACGTTGCTGTAATACTGTGCACATCTTATCATAGTCAGTCATTACTTTGCTGTAATACCATACACATCTTATCATAGTAAGTGATCACGTTGCTGTAATACCGTACACATCTTATCATAGTCAGTGATCACGTTGCTGTAATACCGTACACATCTTATCATAGTCAGTCATTACTTTGCTGTAATACCATACACATCTTATCATAGTCAGTGATCACGTTGCTGTAATACCGTACACATCTTATCATAGTCAGTGATCACGTTGCTGTAATACCGTACACATCTTATCATAGTCAGTGATCACGTTGCTGTAATACCGTACACATCTTATCATAGTCAGTGATCACGTTGCTGTAATACCGTACACATCTTATCATAGTCAGTGATCACATTGCTGTAATACTGTCCACATCTTACTGAAAAAAACGTAGGATCCAAACCAAAGACCACACTGAGGCACAATAAACTTAGCGCTTTCATCCACTTTAATGACGTGAACTTCATCAGAAACCATGAACAATCACCTACCCCTCATTTAAATACTTAATTACAGGAAATGATGTAACAAATGTTATAATATAAATTCTTACTATAAAAAACTACAATAAAATTTAAAATGATGAATAATGCAACTAATGGTAAAAAATATATATATATATATATATATATATATATATATATATATATATATATATATGTGTGTGTGTGTATATGTGTATATATACATCTGTGTGTGTGAATGAGTTTTTACGTATGAATCTGTGTTATCTGTACATAAGAAAACACTTTATGTTAATGACTTCATTTAACCCTGGGAATACATCAGCTCCAAAAAGAAGCTGCCACAAAGCCTCCTTTTGTTCCAATTTATTGTTCGTATCACCTGTAAATATTTATTGTAGTTTTTTATAGTAAGAATTTATATTATAACATTTGTTACATCATTTCCTGTAATTAAGTATTTAAATGAGGGGTAGGTGATTGTTCATGGTTTCTGATGAAGTTCACGTCATTAAAGTGGATGAAAGCGGTAAGTTTATTGTGCCTCAGTGTGGTCTTTGGTTTGGATCCTACGCTTTTTTCAGTTTGGTGTTCTATGGTGTGTTTTTTCAGTTTTCTCGACTGTGCACATCTTATCACAGTCGGTGATCATGTTGCTGTAATACTGTGCACATCTTATCATAGTCTGTGTCCGTGATCACGTTGCTGTAATACTGTGCACATCTTATTCAGATTGTATACATGATTCATTGATATCGGACCTCCCTTGTAGTCAATTCAGTCTGCTGTTGCTTTAATGTGAACTAAATGGGGGCTGTATTATGGCCTAAATGTGCAGCAGTGTCATCCCATATACTTCTAAGACCCTTTGGAGGCATTTGTTTAAGGTATTGGTCTGGACAGGAGATTAACTGTCTATATAAGAAATGCAGTTTCCCGATGGCTTTCGCCGACAGTATGATGTATGCAGATGTTGAGGGAAGTTAAGTCTCTGAGGAGATTTCCATTTTGTGTTAGCAGTTGGATTGTCCTTTGCTTTATGTATAGCAGCTGACAGATGCACAGTGGACAGACAGATATCTGGAATTGTTTCCACAGTAAGTCATTTGACATCTAGTTATAGTGGAAGTAAGTGGGAGAGCCAGCCACAGACCCTGCTGTTACTAAGAGTTTGCGTGGGTGGCAGTAGCTGTGGAGGATGCTGTGTAAAATAGTTGGGGGTATTATGAGAAGCAAAATTAGGTCTTTTAATCTAGTAGTGCTGATGCCACAAAACGGCATCAGAACTACTAGATTAAAAGACCTACATTTTGCAAAAGAGACAGATGTTTCTCAGATAATTCTCTTTCTTTTTCACAGGCTCCCCATCCATTTCCCTAACACCATTTAAGCACAACTTTGACCAATGGATGAATAAGCTAAAATTCACCCCTGGTTTGGTGCCTGTGTCTCTTATGGAGAGAGACATTCAGTAAATCACCCACTATAGAAATCAAATTTGTGGGTCACATCTGGATTGCATGACTAGGTTTATAAGGGCCTTGTGGTTCGTAGCCTAGTATACACCTGTGAACTTATGAACAAGAGTTGTTTGCATTGTAGAGCACAAGTTATTTTCTCTTATTACATTGTCTGTAACCTGTGTTATCCTGCACAGGTGCATTTGTATGCAGCCACGCGGGGTACCTACTTACAAACTAAAATCATCTTTCGGTATTCCACCAATCAGGCCTATGCACTCCATAAAGATATATATATATATATATTTTTTTTTTGTACTGTAGCAGGCTGAATATGCCATAAGTCCCAAAAGTGCCTAAAATTAATAGAAATCAATTGTCCATAAGTTATAGAGCACCCTGAGGAGCAAAAAAAATAAAAGTGCAGGTCTGTTCAGATATCTTGTTTTAAAATGGCAAGAGAAAACTCCTTGTATATAACCTCTCTACCAATAATCTATTAGGCACCAAATTTATTATGTAATAAGATTAAATGTAAGTGTGTGTGTATTCAATGCACGTGATTTTTAATTCTCTGATTTCTTCCTCCACCTCTTAACAGACCTTGGATTTCACCCTCCATCTGGCTTTGTCAGTGTTGTGAAACCCTTTCTATTCAATAACAAAAAAGTCCATTGCATGAACAACTAAGCACCCAATGAATACATAGCTTTAAAGTGTCGCACATTTGATACAGTGTTACATATATAATTTAATTAAGACAACCCATGAATTGTGTACTTTATGTAGATTATAGTTGTACTAAGATTAAGGCCCTTTAAACACTAGTTATATTTTCTTACAGCATTATTTGAACAAAAACTACAGAGTATCAAATGAAAACATTCATAAAACAATGTAAAAATATAAAAGAAACATTTGGCCACTCCAAGACATACAAAATTAATTTTATTTATTTATTTTTATTTATTTTATTTTACATTTGTTGACCGGGACAGTCTGGCTGAATACATGTCCATTTTCAGTGGAGGCCCGGGGAGAAAAGCTCCACTTAACAAAAACAGAAAAAGTAAATACATATCAAAATTTTAAACACAAGATACAAACAGATAAAAGCTGTGAATTTATACAGTCATACATTTGTAATGTAGCATAAGTAGATTGCTAAAAAGCAGTTGAGGAATAAAACACTTATTTTAGAGCTGGCGCTAGTCAGGGTTTGAGCAAGGGCAAAGCCAGTGTGATTTAAAGTATTTTTGAGGCCTTTTAATGCAAAGTCCTCACTACCTCTATTTAAAATTTACCTTACCTTGAATTAATTTTGCATTAATATAATGCAAAATCAAAAACATGCGTAAATGACCACCTAGTTTCACCATCTGTGCATATAAATCTCCCACCCAAACATTTATGAGCATCCCAGACGCAGTAGTACAGAATTTCTTCACTGTAGATAGAAACAACACTGAAAGTACAAATTTCACACTGTCAAGGGCCTTTGCAGTGCAAAGAGCTACAGTGCATTTTTGGTGGTGGCCTGTAGACATTTTGAAACATAGATCCTGTAATTTGGTCTTTATATCGTAACCTGCATTTCTTCACCCTGTTTGGTACCAATGAAAAATTAAGAAAAACATTCATCATTCCCCCTAAGTTGCATGAATTTACTACAGCTGACGTTAATATCTGTAAGTAAATAAATGCCCTACAGTCATCTGTGTATCCCTTTCCTGTCCCTTGCAAGCGAAGCAAACTGCAGCATAGAACAAAGTACTTTACCTTGAAAATGTATATGACTGAAAACTTCAAACACCTGAGTTTCATCATCAAAACTACAATGTTGTAACATGTAGAAGACTGCCGTAAGTGCCTGCAGATGAGGCCTAAAAAGCCCACCTAACTCAGATCTAGTAAAAGGGATGTCCAAGCTGTCCGTCTAGGACATTAAGATGACACCGTCTAGAAATCGTCTGAGTAGGCAGCATGGTGCAACTTCTTAGCAGCACTGAGGGATTGTAAGTAACTGTGAGTGTTTAATACCATCTCTGATGTAACTATGAGTGTTTAATACCCTCTCTAGACACGTTTCTTCTTGTCCGTGACCCTGTTTCTTCTGTGCTGGATAGTTCCTAAAGTAGTGCAAAATAGTACAGACTTGCATCGGCCAACTCAAGCATTATGTGATTGATTTTGAATGTGTAGATTCTAAAATTTACTCTCAGGAGCTACAGGTTATAGATATATTTACAAAATCATATACGAAGCAGTTTGGATTTACAAAGGGGATGATCAGTTGTCCAAGTGACATCCAGGTAATTTCAGATAATGAAATAAAATTAGATTATATTGAACAAGCACTGCCCAAACTGGATGCAAACAAATCATGGGAAGGAGACCGAATTAGTAATAATGACCTGAGAACACTTCAGCATGCGCTTACAATACCATTATTATCTGTCATTTAGTAGGATTCCTCGAGAATGAAGATGTGTACTTGTTAAAAAGGGGAGTTGGACAAACCCAGAGTCATACGGACCCATAAGTTTGCTTTCATGTTGTAAAAAAATAATGGAGAAGGCAATATTGGATAAGTTATTGTCAGAATTGGAAAGGTTGGAAGTTGAAACCATATATTAGCATGGTTTATATCAAAATGTCAACATTCATATGGCCAACACATTTGGTCGACACATTAATATTAAGTAGTTAATTTGGTCGACAGACAGTGCAGTCGACCTTCTGTTGACATTATGTTGACAACAGGCAAGGATTTATCATTGTCAGCACTGTTGTGCGATCCTGGAGTTGTAATGTACAAGTAGCAGGGGGTGTGGGTGGTGCAGGGGGGCACAGCCCCCCCTGCAATTAGTCTGCAGGTGTGTGTCAACCATTTAAATATAGACATTTTAATGTTTATATTTTGAACTGTCGATGTAATGATTTTTGACAAAATGAACGTCGACCATATGAATTTTGACATTTTCATAATAAACCTATTAGCATACATATGTTGAAAGTAGATTTATTACCACCTTTAAGATGATGATCTATAACAATACAATAACAGCTATGAATGAAAAAATTGTGCTGTGATGTAATTTTTTATAGCTTTAACTTCAGTGTTTGATAGGGTAATGTACAAAACACTGATCAATAAATAAGAACAATTGGGTATCAATGAACTCTGGATAAGATGGATAGCTGCATGGCTTACAAATAGGTAATGCCAAGTATCATACAGCACTTGAACAGGTGAAATTTTAGGTTATAGTCAGGTTTTATGTCCGCAAAACTAACAGCACCAGAACGATTTCTTCAAGACTTGAACCTTGCCTGTGATATAAATAGGACCTGCTGGAGACGCAGGTATGTATCCCAGAGACTGCCCTTTCTCTGGAACAGGCTTCCCATCCATATGAAGCAGAGTTAAGTTCCTCCCTGACCCAATTCAAGTGTACCTTGGACAATTGGATGGGGAACAGGAAATTCATCCCTGGCTTGGCACCTATGTCTGTAATGGACATAGGCAATCTGTAAATCTCCCAGGCCCCTACTTGTAAATGGTTCATCTTCCAAGCCCTTGCTTACACTTGTCAAGGATACCAGAACTTGTCAGAGGTTTGGGCTGCATGGTTAGTTTTAAAGGCTCTGTGGTCCTTACTTTTATAGGTGTTCACAGGACTCTGTCCTGACCCGTGTTTGTTTAGATTGCAACTTTCATTTCATCTGAGGTGTTCTACAGTCTATATGCAGATGACTTAAAAATGGGGAAACGTATTACATGTGTTACAGATAAGATATGCCAACAAAAGAACTTGATTAAATTGACCATTTGGGCACAGGAGAATAATATGCTGATTAATACATAAAAATTAAGCATATGAGATTTGGAAGACCTAAATTGAAAGGTGAATATTTATTACTGCAGCACACAGTGATTGAAACTGTAGACTCATTTAAGGACCTGGGTATATGGGTAGATCAGCTATGACTTTTTCTAATCATATCAACCAATTGGTTAATTACCGTTATAGATTTATAAGTTGTATAAAAAGATTTATAAAGTCTAGGAAATCAGAAATGATGAAGTCATTGTTAGTTACATTAGACCCAAACTTGAGTATGGAATAACAATATGGAAACCTTATAAGAAAACCAAGCATGAGTAAACTGGAAAGAGTACAGCGGAAATATACCAAGGGCATCCATGGATGTGAAAATTGAGTTATTATAAAAGACAAATTTAAACTTGTACTGTGCCTCATACAGATATTTAATAGGAGACTTTATTCAGGTGTATACATTTATAGACAACTGCCTCTCGGAATGTTTGGGGTTATCAAAAAGTATTTGAGAATCATCAGACAACCTGTGTAGAAGATTCTATAGGAATGAGAAGTGTACTAATTGGTTCTCCAAGAGAGCAGCTGATGCATGGAATAGACTAACAATTTACCCTAAAGCAAGCACTAGTTTACATATTTTAAGAACAGCTTGGATAATTACTATGGAAATATCTGTTTTGGTATTTTGGCAGGCTAGAAGAGCATTGCTGTCCGTGCTTGAAATATTTGTATTTATGTAATGTTCACTTTCATCTGTGCTAGTTGCCTGTCACCTCCAGGACCGTGCTTCATAAACGAGTGGTTAAGTCTGGCATCCTCACTTATTTACTCTTTTCAGGCAGACCTAAACGTATAGCTCCTGCATCATTAATAATATCACTCCTAATCGAGGCAGTCCATTAGTCCATTGCAGAGTCATACAACAGTTTCTGGGTATCATGCAATTCCCAGAGCAGCGGGTCATCTAGTTCCAGTCATAATATCAAATCCACTGGATCGGGCGCCATCAGTCTGTCGACAACTGAGACTTAGTAACTTCTATTGTGTACTATTCACCTCCCCAAAGCATTGTCAGAAAACGGGTGAGGAGCTGTACAGTATGCTCTCAACAGGAAATACTTATTTTGTGTTTCTTAATTTCTTGGACTCACAAACCATAAGGAAAGGTTTCTTTCTACTTCAGCAAAATGATAGCCCTCCTGCAATGTAAGCCTGGAAATCCTATACTGAACTGACTTGGCTGGGTCCTTTTTACAAGAGCTTTTATGTGTATCCCAAAGTATTCACCACCCCTCCTATCAATACCTCTCAACCACTCTGTTCAAGAATTCTGGACAAAGCCAAAAATAGTGTGGATAGTTTAAATATTACTTTATTCCACTTTAAAACTGAATAACTTTTTTTAAACAATAAGAAGTATAAAACTCTAGTGATTGGCATTATTGACTGGCAGTAACCTTTAGTGATTTTTACCAGAAAATCAAACATTTTACTAGTTATGGGGCAAAAAATCGAGGCATTAAGTAAATGCAAAATCAGGAGCAATCTGCAAAATATGGGACAGTTGAAAGGTGTAGTCTTATCCCAGTAATTTATAATTCAGTGGTTCTGTAAGAAAATAAAATGAAAGAGTTTACAAACCAGTGAGGTATAGCCAGAATTTTATTATGTACACAACAGCCATTTATGTTAATAGATATGATATGTCAGAACATGCAGAATTAAGACAGCTTCTTCTAGTTTGAGCTCCTGAATCTTTTCATTTACAATACTGTATCCACCACTGTGATAATATACCTGCCAATCTGGGGCACATTCTGTATAGGTTCCTACTTTGTATTGAAGGTATTAGTCAGAGGGAAGGTAGACTCTATTGAAAACAGAGTAACAGGAGCAGAAATGAATCCGTCCTGCCACCCTGAGGTGGAGCCAGAAAATTAACTTTAGAAATGGAAGACTATGCAAGACCATGCTCTTTAAATTCTGCTAGTTCAACCAAGTACATGCCAGCAATACATAACAAAAATAGGTACATCTTCACATCATACTGTGAGCATGAGCCATAACCTCATGTACATCTGAAAGAACCTTATCCAAGTAGCATGTTTCAGTGCTGCCATGTTTCTGATACTGAATACAGATATTGACATTGCACTGTGCAGTAAGCTGACCACTCCAAGTCTATGACTGTGCCTAGAGTGGCTAGTACAGTAAAATAATGAGAGCCAAGCAAAACAGCATGAAGTAAATGCTGGTCAGTAGCATGAACATCATCGTTGCCTGTCACTGAACTGCCCACACCTTAAATACATCCATATATTTCTGGCAGCAGATCTCATTTCACAACAGTACTGCAGCTAAGAGTGATTAGCCACTTGCTGAGACCAAAAATGTATAACTTTTGTGTTCAGAGAGAACGGTGTTTGTCTCCTTCTATCTAGATGTGATTGACAGTGCAGACATCAGAAGGCCTTCCAGAAAGACAAAGAAGTGACAAGACTTTATTGTCCACCTGGGGTCAGGGACGAAGACATGTAGGTGGCATACTTCTCACCCATGAATCTCTAGTGAAGCTCGGGTACTTCTGTACTTTTGGTACAACGTTAGGAGGGTAGCGATTCCCTAGACTTCTGCTCAGCACTTCATCAGCGCAACACATACTTCAGTGAATTGAAGGCTTGAACGATGTTCTTTGATATATTATCGGTTGGACAGACACAAGAAGACTGACATATGGGACTGATACTGCTGCCTGCATAATTTCAAGTTAAGACTGCGCAATAAATTTCAGGTGTAAACTTATGTGGGCCATGTCCTCTCAGAGGAAATGCATAAAAAATAACAGTGGTACAAATGCAGTAGCCAGAAGACTACAGGTGTTCTAGAAGTTTCTCTGAATAATGCAATGTCGTATAAGATTTATAACTACTATGTCTGAGATAATTATGCCTTTTAGAAACCTATTAGAGGAAAACATACCTTGCGATTGGAGCTGTGGTTTTGAGATGCATATAAAGTTAGTTACAGAGGCACCAACATTTCAGACTCTGTTGTGAATAAATTATTTCTGTTGCAAGTGGATTTTCTAAGCAATTTCCAAAATCCCTCCACTTCCATTTCCCCGGTGAAAGTCATTGTAGCTGCGTTAGAGATAACTGTTAATTTCAAATTTCTGATTATTTTCTCCCCATCAGCATTCTGCATGTCCTCATTTCTCATCAGAACACTCTTACGACAAATTGAAAGGTAATGTGTGTGATGAAAAGGCAGGAGAAAAGGATTCTTTTGATTTCTTCCTTTCTTTCAAGAAAATGTTAGAATGGTGTACAAGCTATGATCCCACAAACGTAGAGGCTGGATGCCTGTGGGCAAAGAGCAGCAGAAAAGAGAAATGCTCATATAGAAAATGAACTGTTAATAACACTGTGTGGATGGGAAGTATTCAATGACTGTCTGTGGTAAAAAAGTCAGCTAGAAATAGGTCACAAATCCTTGGCAACCACATTCAGAAACTCTTTGAAGAAGTTAGAGGATGAGGATGTTAATTAATCTAGATAAATATAATCTGAAAATAAAATACAGACCAGACCAGGAATTTCAAACAGCAGGTCTGTTCAGCAGGGCATATTTGTTGGAGTAGGAGGGTGAAGAATCGTTAGAAGTGGAACTAGCAATGTCACATTGGGAGTTTGACCAGAAGGACTAAGAACAGAATATACTTAGCCTGGCTCATAAAATTTTCACAGGTTACCAGAGACCCTTCCATTACTTCAAATTTTTGGTGCCCAATGCCTTCAGATCCAGATCTATTTGGTCATAGGTAATGTTAGTTGCCCTACAGTGACCCCAGCATGCATTTCCAATTTAAAAGGCTCAGTTTTTTCAGATTTGGCACAGAATTGCTTTTCATCTTTTTTCTGTCATATTTTTGTGTGTAGTTTTGACTTATTTCCTTGTCATTGTTAGATAGGTTCCCCTTCCCTGCATCACTTTTGTGTCATATTACAGCTAGCCTGTATTCAAAAATGTTTCCCCTTCGATGTGTTTGTTACTTTGAGTTGTTTTTCCTGGTTACTTGCTTAGAAGTGATTACCAGAAAAGTTTGTGGTATTTTAATTTGAAAATGTGTGCTGCCATTTCACTATTTGATGTTTTTGTTTTTATTTCTTACATATGCATGGATAGTGGAAGGATTATTTATACCTATAAGAAGTACTTCAGTGGAGTGACAATTTCCTCCATAGGGCAAGCATTTTAAATGTATTAAGTGCCTCGGTGAACCCCATCTTTCTGAAGATACTACTTTAATGCTGTCTACCATGAAGGATGGCAAAAACAGATTAGAACATGAACAGGTAAGAGCAAGCTCAGCTTCTGATTCTAGGGCTTCTCAATCCACTTCTAAGCCTCCCTATCAGGAAAGTTTCCTCTGATAAGCATCGTCCTAGTACAGCAAAGAACCATAGATTGGAATCTACTGGAGATATGGGCAGGGTGGAGTTGGAGGATCTCAAGACCTCCCTCTTCCGTGTTTGGTGGACCCAGCAGATCCCTGTCTGTCCAACCAGATTATAAAAAACAAACAAAAAAAAAAAAAAACGTGGCAGGCCTTTTTTGAAATGCAGCATATTTGGTCACAGATCCCATCCCTCTGTAATAACAGAGGCTCCTGAGAACCTCCTCTGCTGGACTTCTTAATGCATCTCTGGACCTTTTCCCCCTGTGTTCAGATTCAGTCCCAGTGCCATCGAAGCAATTGGTCATCCTTGACATTGTTGACAAGAGTCTATATTTTCTGTTGGCTAGATATCAACTCAACTGTGAACTCAGCTATTGACGTTTGGAATATTGACCTTATATTGACCTTAACCAATTCAAGGCTGGTTCTCCTGTCCGTACTAGGGGTTGATGCTTTGGGGTGCCCCATGGCTGCTGTGGTTTTAGGGAATAGGTATCTCTGTCTCTGCTTGGCTTTTTGGTGCTCGTCTATAGGACTTTCGACCTTGATAAAAACTGCCCCAACATTGGAATTTGGGACTGTGTGGTTTGATTTTGTCTTGGGGTTGATCTTTTCAGCCTCTAGGTCTGCGTTGGTCTTGGTGTTTCAGCTCCTTAGTCACGTTGGTTGCAGTCTTTGAAGTGGGATTCTGGCAGGTCCCAGTGCCATGTAGGCAGGCAGGTATCCTTGCTTGATCCCTTGCTAGAGGCAGTTAAGAATATGGCTTACATGGGACAATCTTCTTCTACATTGGCCTTGCCTCTTCTGCCCCAAAAAAGGACCAGAAGGCCTCCACATGATGCTTGTCACTTGTCCTTGCTATTGTCATCCAGGGCCTTGGTGTTATGTGATATAAAATTGGAAGTATGTAGATTCCCCCATGGGAGTCCCCCATGGGAGTCCCCCCCCCTTTACATAGATGAGAAACAGCAGGCTGACTCCTGTGCCTTGCCACATGTAGACCCCAAGTTTGAGGAGATTTTAGAACTTATCAGGATGAAAGCTAACTGTCCACAACATAACACTCTCTGGAATTGAAGCATATTGTGGTACAGGCCTTTCACTCACCAAGATTTTCCATTTGGGTGTTTTCAACCATGGATGAAAGGGTAGAACTGAGACGATGGTTTTAAGAATCATGAGCTGGTGGCTTCCTTTCCTATGAGGTCCTTCCAAGGACTGTCCCTGCTGGTCAGACAACATTGTGATGGGCTCCATTGTGGTGACTGTTGTGTTACAGAAGGCTGCAGAACCCCAGTCTTAAGGCTGTGTACCTCCCGCTAAGGAGTTCTGCTTCTTAGATAATTTTGGGGAGTGGATATTGTCATGCACCACCTTTTCCTTCGGGACACTGCATTACCAAGTTCACATGAGGTGATTGTAGTGAGATCTGACTTATGATATGCTCAAGACTCTGAAAGACCTGCCAGATTTGGAATTCAAGACTGAATTGCACTTCAACTGTCAGGTTTGAGTTCCATTTCACACCTGTCTACCCATGCAACTCCTAGTGCATATATCCTCCAAACATCCTACTGATGGTCACCTTGCTACCTGTCTTTTTGAAGGAGACTGGTTGTGATCTGTGAACCTCCAGGATTCATACCTACACATCAAAATAACAATAGGGTGCAGGCAATTCCTTCATTTCTGCACTAGAGACAGCCATTGCCAGTTCAGGGCATTCCCGTTTTCAGATGCATGTCCACATTTGTAGCAGTTTTCCAACTACAGTGGCCAGAGTCTTCCTCCTACCTGGATAACTGTTTGTTGGCAGCCTCATCAGTGTAGAGTATGATTGCCTCCAGAGATTTGCTTCTCAGCTTGTTTCAGTCCTTCTGCATCACTGTCAGCGTTACAAAGTCTCAGCTGGTGGTCTTTCATATTATGTTTACTGTAGACATCCAGACTTACTATGCAGTTCTCCCTTGGGAAATATTTTTCTACTGAAGACTACTGTTTTTAGTATAATAAACAGCAGTGCTCTTCCAGCTTGTCTTTTTTCTGCTTGCTAGATCTGATGTCCTTCACAATTTTCCTAGACCCCTTCATAAGGCATTTCATGAGAATACTGCAGTGGGGTCTCAAGGTTCATTTGAACTGACCCATTGCATATTCCAGTAAGAATATACAGGACGTGCAAGGACCATCTTCTTTGGTGGCCCGTCTAGGAAAAGGTTTTCAGACCTTATCCTCCATGGTAACAGCAATGATTGGCACCTCTTCTATAGGATGGGGGACATTATATCAAGAAGGCTGCTGCCTTAAGAGGCCTTACTGGAGATGAGGTAGGCCCATCCTCTTCACTTTGCAGACTTTCTGGTACTGACTTATGGTGTGATTTGCTTAAGTGAGCTGGAGGGAGGCTCGTTTATATTCTCTTTTTCCGGAGGTCATGAGGGTTTGGGAATGAGCATCTGCATCTAATCACTTTCTCATTGCTCCTCTTGTTCCAGGTCTGTTCTCACAAGAATCAGCTCGGACAGTGTCTTCAGGTTTCTCACATATGGTCTCTCATTCTAATGAGCATTCTGTCTTTGGGGTGGAGTCCAGCTGGGACCTTTTTGCATCCGTAGCCAATTTCAAATGCAGCAGATACTCCCCCCCCCCCGCATTTTTCTTTATTTAAAAAAATAGTGAAGGGGAACAAAGCAAAGACCTTTCTGATATCCCCCTTTTGGCCTCATAAGTGTGTTTCCAGTGCTTTGGTCTCACCTGTTGGACAGGCCCTACTAAGACTCCTCGCTGCCACCATTCCATTCGTCTTAGTTTGTTCACTTTCATTGATGCCAAGGATCCTTCTTATCCTAGCAGGTTGATGCAGATCTTGACCTTCACCAAAATATATGGCATCAGGAAGGCTCGTTTAAAATGGTTGCCTTTATCAGCTTGGGATGTGGTGAGAGACATAGTCCCATTTACAGCCCTTGTCTCCTCTATTTTTAGACTACCCGTTTCAGATATTTGACTCTAGCCTGAATTTTGCTTCCAGTAAAGTCCACTCATTTGCCATTTCAAACTTTCACCAAGTAGTACTCTTGTCTGGCTTTGTTAATGGTGTGGAATACATTCCTGAAGGAAGCCTTCCTTCTCCATTTTTCTTAAGTCCCGTGTTCCCCATGGGCCTTTTACTTTATGCTGGAAAAGCTTACTGTGTCTCCATTTGAAGTGCTTATTCAGCATGGAAGACCTTGTTCTTAATGACTGTTACCTCAATATGAAGGGTTTCAGAGTTGCAGTCCTTGTGTGCACATCCAACGTATTTCATTTTCACAAGGGTAGAGTTTTCTTGCATACCAAGTCTTCTTTCTTGCCAAAGGTCACAGTAGAGGTAAGTATATTGATTTCCCAGAATTATGGATAAAAAGGTGAATATATACAGCACTGCATGCATGTGCAGAAACATCTCCTCCAATTTTATTTGGATATATCTAAAGCAATAAGAAAGAATTCTTATTGGCTTTGTCCATTTCTTCTAAAAAAAGATAGGTCAGAAAATTCCCAAGTCACTTTTTTCTTCCTGTATTTCTAAGTTTTGAGATTTCTAACATGGTTAAAGAAGGCTTGATAGTTGTCCTTCACCTGAGTGGCTATTTTACCTCCTATCTGGCTTTGACTGATTTTATCAGGGTCTGGAATTCCTTGTTAAGTTTTTAAAAAAAGTTGGTATCTGGAGATAAAAAATTATTTTAGTGTGCAGTTATTTTTTCCCTTTATTATAGTGCCTGTTTAAACCCTTATGGTGGAACCATAATATATTTTTAAGTCTGATATTGTATTTACTGCTGTTGGGGACAGATGCGTCTATGCAGCTATTCACATGCGCATATGATTTGGGAGTAAAGGATTTTGCATAAACAGTGTGGTCATCAGGTTGAAAGGGGCTTTTGAATTTATCCAGGTCATCACTTAGTTTTGGCATTTCTGTAATACTGAGGGACTGGTAGATGCCTTTGACTTCATTCTTAAGATGAATATGACTGATTTTGACCAGGCAAAAATTTACATTTGGTGGGAAGCAAAGTTGTCCCATATTGATAAGGAACAAGTCCAGGATTTTATCACCCTGGTTGGGGTGTGGACTAACTGGTCTAGAGAATTTCTGTTAACGAAGTCCAGAAATATCTGGGTATACATGTTTGTGGATGAGTAAATCTCCCAGTTAATGGAAGGGTAGTTGACGTGTCCTAGATGTATGGCTTAATGCTGAGGGACTCCATACTGTTTAAGTAGGAAATATGGGCTGATGGAGGCATTAAGTGGGTCTCATAATTAGATATGGTATGATAAGGGTTTTTTGTTAATAGTAAGTTGGGCATGGAGAAGTTCCATGTCAGTACCTTGTCTGAGTCTAGACATGAATTCTTTTTTTAAGAATATGGAGTCACCAGCGCCTTTTTTGCCTTCATCTAATGCAGCGGGCCTGAACCTGTAGTAGGCATTGAAATCCTGCACCGATACTGTTCTTATTGGTATTGAAGTGGGGCCTGAACCTGTAGTAGGCATTGAAATCCTGCACCGATACTGTTCTTATTGGTATTGAAGTGGGTGTCTGTGAAGACACATACATCAGTGTTTTCCAGGGTAAGGAGTGCTTGTAGGGAGTGGAGTTTTTTTAACGCTACTGGCATCAAGCAGCAATACCTTTGTTATTCAGATTCCGTATTATGTTTGAAGCTTTACAAGAATGACTTTTTGTATCAAAGGACAATAATTTTGCCAGTATGTGAAAGCCTTTATGTGCATGCATGCGTGTGCATGTGTGTGTGCAGGGATAGGTGAAGGTCATCCCTGATAAAGCATATAGGACTGTTTACCATTACCTCCCAGGCTGACGTGTATTGTACCAGAGACTTGGCCAATCACTGAAGTTAATAATATTTTGTTGGTATTGTAAGATCATTCTTGGCGATAGGAAAATGCTGCTCAAGGCTAAGTTCACACTTGCCTCAGACACACATTCCAAGAGCTCCATCATGTCTCGTTTCTTATAGTCATGGAGGTACATCTCAACTCCTTTACACCCATGTGCACTATGACAGTGTCACAAGTGTACTTGTGGTACAAGGAGCTGAGTGTGTGCACGGTGTGGTGAATCCTGGCACCTCCTAGACAACAGCCTGTGAACCTCTTTTTGCACAGCTTGGTGAGGGTGCATTGGTGTGTCTGACCGTGTCCATGTTAGACTGACGAATGTTCATAACATCGAACCCAGAAGATCAAAAAGGCACAGCACAGAAGTGCTGCAACAGAATTTGAAAAGATCAAACTATGCAGGTTAGTGAGTGTGTGAGATTATGGTACAGCTGGCTAAGGGGTTTTGCTCATTCCCAGCTGCAGTGTGATCTTGGAGATGGTATATAGGGGGTGTGGAGGTGCAGGGGGCCTTGACCCTCTGCAAAACCTTTTATAGTTAATGCTTTTAGTTTTGTTGTTGTGGCACTGATTTTTTGGATTTGCTTTTATGAATGTCGATGTTATGAACATTCAGTGTTCTAACAGGGACCTGTCACACTATGTTCTCTATTTAACAAGGATATTGGAATGTATGGAGATTTCCCTTATGGGCTTTTGAATTGAATTAGTTTGACAGTTATTCATCTGTTTCATGGTGGATGTTGTCTGCTGTGTGTCTGCGAGGTTGCTGAGGGTACTTGTTTCTTAGTTTACATTTAGGAGACTTTTGTAGTTGAGGTAGGCTACGTTTAAGAGTTTCAGCTTATGTAGGTCTTTGTCTTTGGTCTGAGCTGTGTGTGATTGGTTTAGTGTGTTGTTGTGTGGTATTGACAGCCTTCATGTTATATGTCATGGTTTTGTGTGAGAGTTTTGTCCAACTGCCTACAAGAACATAATATAACTATATCTCTTATACACTGTGTCAGTTTAACTAGGAGATGGTTGTTGGTAAACATGAGACAATTGATAAAATTGTTGCAGGATGACCATTTCAACCAAGCTGGCTACAGAGATGGTTGAAAAGTGCAAATCCAAGGCTCCATGTGCTTATTAATGTCGGCTGTGGGGGTGTAGCCCTGTCCTTCTGCCACCCCCACCATAGACCCGTAAGTCACAGTGCTGTATCATATCTAGGATACCTGTTGTCCACCCCATTTTTCTTTTTTTCTTTTTCTTTTTTCCATTTTAGTTCTTTCTGTATTTGAATGTAATTTATAATGCTTACTTACTACTGAGTGATTCCCAGTCTGTATTTGCTTCCTTCCCCAGTAGTGCTGGCTATTTATGTCCTCCCCCCAGTAGTACTGTCTGTGTCCTCCCCCCAGTAGTACTGTCTGTGTCCTCCCCCCAGTAGTACTGTCTGTCTGTGTCCTCCCCCCAGTAGTACTGTCTGTCTGTGTCCACCCCCCAGTAGTACTGTCTGTCTGTGTCCTCCCCCCAGTAGTACTGTCTGTCTGTGTCCTCTCCCCAGAAGTACTGTCTGTCTGTGTCCTCCCCCCAGTAGTACTGTCTGTCTGTGTCCTCTCCCCAGAAGTACTGTCTGTCTGTGTCCTCCCCCCAGTAGTACTGTCTGTCTGTGTCCTCCCCCCAGCAGTACTGGCTATTTGTGTCCTTCCCCCAGCAGTACTGGCTATTTGTGTCCTCCTCCTCCCAGCAGTGCTGGCTGTTTGTGTCCTCCCCCCAGCAGCGCTGGCTATTTGTGTCCTCCCCCCAGCAGCGCTGGCTATTTGTGTCCTCCCCCCAGCAGCACTGGCTATTTGTGTCCTCCCCCCAGCAGCGCTGGCTATTTCTGTGTTCTCCTCCCAGCAGTGCTGGCTATTTGTGTCCTCCTCCCAGCAGTGCTGGCTGTTTGTGTCCTCCCCCCAGCAGCGCTGGCTATTTGTGTCCTCCCCCCAGCAGTGCTGGCTATTTCTGTGTTCTCCTCCCAGCAGTGCTGGCTGTTTGTGTCCTCCTCCCAGCAGTGCTGGCTGTTTGTGTCCTCCCCCCAGCAGCGCTGGCTATTTGTGTCCTCCCCCCAGCAGTGCTGGCTATTTCTGTGTTTTCCCCCCAGCAGCACTGGCAATTTGTGTCCTCCCCCCAGCAGTGCTGGCTATTTCTGTGTTCTCCTCCCAGCAGTGCTGGCTATTTGTGTCCTCCTCCCAGCAGTGCTGGCTGTTTGTGTCCTCCCCCCAGCAGCGCTGGCTATTTGTGTCCTCCCCCCAGCAGTGCTGGCTATTTCTGTGTTCTCCTCCCAGCAGTACTGGCTGTTTTGTGTCCTACCACCAGCAAAGCTGGCTATTTCTGTGTTCTCCTCCTAGCAGTACTGGCTATTTCTGTGTATTCCATCAGTACTTATTTGGATACGGCATGTTCAACATCAAGATTTATCATGGGATGTGTCTGCCAGCTGGTGCAGAAGATAAGGACTACAAACTGTTAATGAGTTGCTTCCTGGGGACCAGGGTTCGATTCCCCCAGTGTTGATTTGTCTACTGGGTGACCGTAAATGAGTCATTTAACCATACAGTGCTCCTGGGCTGAGTCTGTAAAAAGGTTACTGGTGACCAATGCACTGCCCTGGTTATATACAAATAAATTAATAAAATATAACTTTTTTTAAGGAAAGCAAATTATTACCTTGCATTACAAGTACAAAAATAAGGTATAGTATTTTGAATAATAGACAAATTAGACTTATGAAACCATATAAGGGAGGGGGCTTGGTGGTTATGAATGTTAATAATTACGTTGATAAGATGTTCACTATTTTGTTTAGTGATACTTAAGAAGAGGTTTCTATCAATTTGACCGGACACTGCAAGTGGGAATGAAGGAGACTTAAGCTAATTTTGTTGCTTCTTAGTTTCTATGCAGCTGCTTTATGAGATGTTTCCACAGTTAAGGATTTTCTGATAATTTTGAGCCAACTACTTATTTTGGACTTTTTGGCAGAATCCTAGAGGGTGATCTTTAAATGTGTAATTATACAGATAAACAGATAAGCTAAGGGCAAGCACTCGAGGGTAGGTGGGCGATGTGTCTATCGCTGTTTTTTGCATTTGCTTTGAACCATTGATGCAGTCATTTTTTACTAAGTTTTAGGCTTGCTAATTGTCATAGCTGGTATTCCTACCTGCCTGACTCCACCTAAAGAGGCAGAGACTTTTTTTATTTATTAGTTTCTATCAATTGGAGGAACATAGCATACCACAAGATTCACACAGCGTTGTTTGATTTTTGGACACAGGGACAGATAGAAAAACAAGAATATGAGTTTTTGAGAGTCAATACACCGATAAACCACCACCATATTTGGGATTCCAAGAATAAATAAAAGTTTGAATGATCTTCCACTACATCCTATAGTGGACGCTAAGTCATCCAAAGCCTGTAACATGGATATTAAACTTAAGAATGTTGTGACAAATGTACAGTATATATGTAAAGATTCATGAGATTTTTTAACAAGAATCACCAATGCTTTATACAAGGACAAAATTATTTTTGTTACCATAGATATAAAGGATTTGTTTTCTGTCATTCCACATGTTTTAGGGATTGAGTAGTTTTATGAATATTTATGTCAAAATAGATTGGAGCATAACATTTTATTGATCAGAAATCAAATGGATGTTATTCTGAGTAATTTTTTTGAGGGGCAGCTGTGTACTCCGCTGTTGGGCAATTTGGTTGTGGCGTTTTGGCAACAGAATTATGTTTTCACTTCTGTCTTCAATAAATCCTGGCCCCTGTATGGCAGTTTTTTTGGATGACAGTATTATATTTTTGGAAGACTGCTTAGAAAACTCAATGACGTTTTCTTATATATTAATGCCTCTACTGATTTTTTTTAAAAAAATTACTTTGAATTATTCACATGATGAAATTAATTATTTAGATGTATTTATTTAAAAAAACAGAGTTAACAAATCTGAATCCAATCTTTTTGGAAAAAATGCTTAACTCTAATTCATTGCTTCATTTTTCCAGTTGACACCCCAACTTTCAGAAAAAAACTTTATTAAAAGGACAGATTTGCAATGTGTTAAATGGGATGTTGGAAAAAAAAGAGGGTACCCTACTGCATCAAGATTATTGTAGACAAGGTAAAAAGGCAACAGGAGGTGTGTTTATCCCCGCATTGGTAAAAAGGACTTTGTGTTTTAATAATAAAGACCAACAAAGGAGTAGATCTGATTTTAGCAGAGCCATGATGGATTTTAATGGTATCAAAGGGAGATTGATAAAAACTGGGATATTTTTACAACCGCAGAGCCATGATGGATTTTAATGGTATCAAGGGGAGATTGATAAAAACGGGGATATTTTTACAACCAATGGGGAACAATTTCAACAACTGTTCCCTTTACCCAAAATGGTATACAAGAAGAAGAAGAAGAAGAAAAATGTTTGTTTTGAGAGATCAAGATTTGTTAGTGGCTGTTCAGTTATGAAAGCTTGTGGGCATTGTAAACAGTGTCATTATATTTTAGAAGGAGAGACATTTTATATTGAAGGTTTTGGTGAGGTTCAGATTACACAGCAGTACCACTGTTTCAGTAGCCGAGTGGTATATATTGCACAGTGTATTGAAAGTCCCTGATTTTATGTTAGCAAAACATAAAAGGCATTAAAAGTTAGAATTTACTAGCACCTTTATGATATTAAAAAAATGGATGATTGTAATGCCCTATACAAACATATTATATCAAACAGTGGGCACAGCTTTAAATTTTATATAGTGGACAACTTGAATGCAGATGTGAGAAAGGAAACCTGGAAAGACTGGCTTGAGGTTAAAGAACTTGGATGGCAGTTGAAAACTAATTCCATCTGTAAATACAGGTGTAATGAAATGGTTTTTGTTAGTAGTATTCTGAGGATGAAGGCAGTCCTTGTGTGATTATTTTATGGATCTGCCGTTCAGAACTGATTGTGTAATATTATACTGTTATTATTTATAGCTTTGTCTGCAATTATGTACAAGTATTCATATTTTGTGTACATTTGCAGAGATTACATTAATAATATTCAGTATCAGCTATGGTATTAATGCAAGTCTTGCACAAGTTCACGATGTCAGTGATGTAATAGACAAAATTGTTCCATTAATGGATGAATCACTGATTAAAATTATAATAATTACTTTTTAGAACATGCATTTTTAGTACAGTTTTATGACTGATGTTATATTTGAGGGTGTATTTATATGTATATACACAATGGGAGAAGAATTTGTATATATTTAATATACAAGATTGAATTTTGTTTTTGGATTATTACACAATTAATTTTTAACAAGGGGTGGAGTTTGACTATATAAGGTTTACATGGAGAGCACAGAGGTTTATTCTGATGAAGTCGGTTTGCATGGAGAGCATGGAGGTTTATTCTGATGAAGTCCCATTGTATTTGGATGAAAGTGTTTTGTTTTTATTACAGTATTTTGTTGTTGGAATTGAGCAGAACTACATGTTTAAATAAACATTGGTGGTTGGTGTGCTCACAGTGATCCACTTCTTCATGTCTTTAATGTAACTTTTTTAAGGAAAGCAAATTATTACCTTGCATTACAAGTACAAAAATATGGTATAATATTAGATGCTTGAAAAGCAAATAATTGGAAAGATTAAACGTTGTTAGATGTAGAAATCAGAATGAGAAAGAAAAACATTAGATATATTTATGGAGCCTCACAAAGAGCTTTTAGAAATGCTAAATACATATTATTATTGTTTTTCATATAAAAACAAAAATATTAATATTAAAATTGAAAGGGCACATAGTATTGAAAGGCTCCACCTTAAATGTTCATTTTTGTCAGAAGACTTCATTTTAAATATGGAGAGTCTTGCTTCAGGGTAAGATCTTTCTGTAAAGACAGTGCTGCTATTGATGTCAGCAGCGCATTGATTTATGCTCTGTCACACTATCGTACAAATGTACTTGTGTTGTATCCCAGTGTGTTACAGATGTGCACAGTAAAGCCCCAGTAATGCAAAACTGCAAAGGAGCTTGAGCCTGAAATAAGGGAGCTGAAAATACAGTGACGCATGATGGAAGGTAGTGACTGTCTCATGAAAACTGTTAACTTGAGAGGAGTCTCCTACAATGACTTGTTTTCGCCACGTTTTCTGCTGATATTCTTTTCTTTTTTCTTTTGGACGTTACACAAAGTATCCGTTTTGGAACTACTTGCCTTTTTTCTTATTTGTAAAGTTGGTTACATTTTTTTAAAGTTTGTTTTATTGTCTGCAACATTAAAAGTAAAAAAAAACCCAAACATTATATATACTGTATTTCAAATCAATTTTAGAGTACACTTCTTGCCACTGATTTAAAAATGGTTGTACTGCAATTTTATACAATCACTTTACTTGCTACTAAATTATTTAGAATATATACACATTCTGCATAATTAAAACATTCTATGTAAAACATAAAGTCCTTCATTCATTTTAATTGCTTGTCTTACTTGCTGTTATTTTTCTCTGGAAGAAGCTGGACAAATTGAAATTATGTCATTTATTTATTTATTTATTCAGTTTGATTACCGTGGAGGTCCACTAGGCTAGGGGGCCCATTTTCAGTGGAGGCCCGTGGAGAAAAGCTCCACACAGCAAAATTTAGAAACACATTTTTCTAAGATAGTAAAAAATACATACAGTAGGGATTCATTCTACAAAAAATAATCAATACAATTTCAATTTAGTTCAAGATATAAATGAGAATACAGTGTAATAGCTAGAAGTAATATTTAGTTATGAGTACAAATTAGTAAATTGAGAGTGAGGTTAGGAAGGTGAGAGGTTAGCCAGGAGTGAAGGGGGAGGAGAATTTGAGAGGTAAGGGTGGAAGAGTGCAGTTGCATTTCCTGTTTAGGTAGAGGTAGGAATGAAGTTGAGATTTGAAGTTATTGTGGTTGCTGCAGGTCCTTAGAAAGGAGGGCAGAGCATTCCATTTTTTTGCTAGGGTGAAGGATAAGAGAAGCTGGCCAGCTGGGCACTTAGGTTTATGAATGGTGATCAGGTTTTGGTGAGAAGATCTAAGAGGTCTGAGGGGGGGAATATGGTTGTAGTATGTTGGATAGTACGGGGCAGTTTGAGGGTTGGAATAATAATTTGTGGACTGTGGTTAATTGGTGAAAGTGTAGTAGGTTGGGGAGTTCAAGCCAGTTTAAGGAGTGAAGGGAATTGCAATGGTGAGAGGAGGATTTGGCACTGGTGGCAAATCTGGAGATTTTGTTGTAGCATATATTCAGTTTGGAGGTAAGTGTGGAAGATAAGTTAGTAAGCAGGGGAGAGCCATACATGAGAGAGGAAAGGAGATAGGTAGAGGCGAGAGTTACTCTGGAGGAAGGAGAGAGGAAGTTGTTGTTTCTGTACAGTAGGCCAAGTTTTATGTGAGTTTTTTTTTTATGTTTAGCTGGATATGGGAGTTAAATTTTAGCTGATTGTCAATAGTGACACCGAGAAGTTTGGCAGAGGGTACGGTCTCTATCGGGGAGTTGTTAAGGCTAGTAATATGAAGAGAGTTTTCATCAAGAGGGGGTGATTTAGAGGGGGAGAATAGAAGGATTTTGGTTTTATTGGCATTGAGAGAGGTGATTTAGGAGCATCCAGTTTTCAGTGGTAGAGAAGGCATTTTGAGTCAGAAGATGGAGCTCTGCTAGGTTAGTGGCGCAGCAGATCAAAGTGGAATTGTCGGCGTATTGTACAATTTTGGTGTTAGGAATGAATTTATGGAAGTCGTTAATAAAGATATTGAATAGCAAAGGGCCTAGTATGGAACCTTGGGGTACTCCAGTGGGAGTTGGGCCTTTAAATGTTTTTTGTCAGTTAAGAAAATAAATATTTTTAGGGAAGAAACATACCATGAAATATATTACTTCAGGAATGCACTTGAAAAAAATTTAACATAATTAGTATAAAATATGTAAGAGGTTGAGAGCCTTGTATTTAAGTAAAAATGCAAAAGGAACACAGGGTGACAGCTGAAGTCTCAAAAAGTTTTCAGATAAAAGAAATTTTATTTTGCGAATCTTGGTTTTGTAGATATAGAGTACTGCTTAATGCTGTTACGGCCATTAAGTATTAGTTTATGCAGAGGTTCTGATGTTCAAGTCTGGTATGCATGAAATAGTTGCAGCAACAACTCTGAGCATTGATTATCTTTTTCAAGCTTGTTGACGTAAACGTTTATAAGACAAAAATGTGACCTTATGTAGTTGAAACAAAACACTGTTACTTCTACAATCAGAAATGGAATGCATTTTCATTATGTATTTTTGTTTCTAATTCATTAAATATAGACGTAAAGGAATGAGCATTGAATAATTCATGTTTTCAAGCCATGCAACCTGATCAGTTACAACTGTGTTTATGTATGAGCTCTCCACTGCATAGTTTATGAAGGTCCAGTCTCTCAGGTTTATCCAGAACTCAACATGCACAGTTTTGCAGCATAGAGTTTAGTGTCCATGATCTTATGAAGGCAAGCTATATGCATCACTATTTTAGGCATGCAAAATACCATTTCTGCAACAATGTTTTTGCATATTAACAGAAAGTGTACCTTTGTGTGCACGGTAGTTAAAGAAACATTTTAGTAGCTGAGAATGCAAAGGCCACAGTGAATTTGTAAGTCTTTCTCTGTAAAGGCACTCTGCTGCCTTGTATTAATGTGTATACCTGGGCTTGTGCTAGACGATCAGCTTTGTATTCAGACCTATTAATTATCATGTAACACCATGTCTGTTTTACTTTGTAAAAAGATTGTCAAAGCTCTCAACTTTTCCAAACATAATTTGAAACAAAATAAAAAACAACTAAGGAAGAGGCCTCAAATTAGAGACACATTTTAAATGTTGCCACAATTATCTTAGAAATTCTCAAAATGATTTCCACTTTTAGGAGAATAGAACAAAACTTTGAGGAACATCAGGGGTGTTGCTACAAAATGGGGAGAGTTGAGAGGTAATGCTTAACTCAGAAGGGTAATTGTTTTATATTTAAGGTAGCTGAGTAGGTCACAGACCAACACTGTAGAAAGGTATCCAAGCTGGTATAGGCTGTAGTTCCAGCCAGTGTGTCAAAGACAGGTAGTTCGCACAGATTCTTGACATCTAGACATAGCTTATCAGAAGCCTGTACCACAGTGAGTGCAGTGAGGGATCCCTTACCTCATCTTTTAAAAATCTACCGTTGTTTTTATGCTTCTAATCCACAGAAATGACTAGCCTTGAGTTGGCCTTCCATGTATTAGCTGGTTTAGTAAGGAGCAAGTAGGATGCTTTTAATGTCTTTGTCTGGAGAAATCCAAAAGCTATAAAGAGCAAAAAAATAAATAAAATAATGAAAGTGCAGAACTGAAGAAGTCAGTGCTTGTGCAGAATACTTATGCTTCTATAAGAGTAAGTAAATATGTACAGGAGGAAATGTTTGAAATGAGAAAGTAAAAAAAAAAAATAGAAGATTAATGCAGCTGAGACCACTATTTTTTAATAAAAAAATGTGTAGTTTGTTATATGCAAATACAAATTAGGCAGGTTTGCATCCAGATTGAAAGAGGTCATTGGGCTCCTCTATGCATCACTCATCAGACCCATCATAGAATACAATGCCCCATTTGGGATGTACCTTACAAGTACCTGCAACAACTGGAAAGACCACAGAAGTACCTCAACAGGAGGATCACTGGCTTCAAGCAGATGCCCTATGCAGCTCAACTGAATAAACTCCAGCTGTACTCGGTTGCATACCGCCTACTCAGAGGTGATCTCTGCCTGACGTACAAGGCCATGTCCAACCCAGAATTGATGGACATGCTCCACCTAAAGAAAACTATATCCCCTCGAGCCACATGCTCCAGGGATCTAAACCTCACCACAACAATAAATAGGAGGTGCTGGAGGGATAGATTCCTGTCCCAGAGACTTCCCATGCTCTGGAACAAGATTCCAGTCTACATTAGGCAGAGCTCCTCGCTAACCCTCTTCAAGAGAAACTTTGACGAGTGGATGGGAAACGGAAAGTTTACCCCAGGGATCACTTCAGTGGCTCTGCTGGACAGAGGCACAGGGAACTAATCTAAGGGGGTGGCGAAAGCCAACACATTCCGGCTAGGCTTATAAATGCCTTCGGGCAGATAGCTTAGTACCTACCTATGAAAACAGTTATGTATTAGGTGTGGAAACAGTTTACATACAAACCTTTAAGAAAATATGGATATACCTCACATACACACATTTACAGTAGAATGCTATTTACAATATTTACAAGGTTAAGTTTTGTGAGAATAGCTGTAGGAGTTGTTGCGAGCTTAGTGAGAGAGTAGCTATAGGAGTTGTCGTGAGCTTAGGTAGGCTCATAGGAAGATAACTATGAGAGTTATAGAGAGCTTGGGAACCAGAGAGAGAACCCCCTTGGATTAGGTAGGGTGAACACTGATAAAAAGTTAATGTTATCCTTTGCTGCATGAATATTACATATTAAAAAAAATCTGCAGGTGTATCAAGATATTCATCTGATCCAAATTACCATCCCAGATTATAAACATATTATCCATAAAACACTTTTCAATAACATTTAAATTAAAGTCTCCATTTAAAATCTAGATATTTCCCATGCCTCTCAACATCTTAATGCACGAAATCTGGACAAAACCTGACAAAAAGGAAGGACAAAAGGACAAAAATAGGGACAGATTTTAAATACTGCTCTTATAAACGTAGAAGGTTGCAAGAGTAAGAGGGTTTGTGTTAACATGCATTTTCTGAAGGAACTGAATTCTGAAACTCAAATGCATGTCGTTGTTTAGTGACTTCAACCCTTAGGTCATCTCAGTGATTTGCCAAAACTACATATTTTGAGGAATGGACCAAAAATATGAGGCAAAAATCTGGACAGTTGAGAGGTACGAATTACTTTCCTGGAATGCCAACACTAAGTTAGTATAACTAGTGGTGCATGGTTTGCCCGTAATAACACATGAGTTTTGTAAGTATAACTCATTATTAAATATCATAACTTTATTTTCTAAAAGCAATTCTAATAATTTACAAATTGTTTATTACTAAACTTACTGTCAGATGATAGCACTTCATTAATTTTACCTATAACATGTTCATTAGGTATAACAATGAGTAGAAAGTTAATGTCTAATGTGATTAGATAATATTGCTGTACATTATCTCATGGACTTATGCCAAGTGTATATGTGTGTGTGTGTGTGTGTGTGTGTATGTGTGTGTGTGTATGTGTGTGTATGTGTGTGTATGTGTGTGTATGTGTGTGTGTGTGTGTGTATGTGTGTGTGTGTGTGTGTGTGTGTGTATGTGTGTGTGTGTGTGTGTGTGTGTGTGTGTGTGTGTGTGTGTGTGTGTGTATGTGTGTGTGTGTGTGTGTTTATGTGTATGTGTATATATATATATATATATATTGTTATAAGAAATTGGATAAAATTTTGCATCTCCATTTATCAACATAGATGGAAAGTGGTTTTATAAGCCAACCAGTGACATGGGTGGTTATTCCATATCTTTATGAATCTTTGGTGAGCCATATATAAATAGAAAAACAGTATCGTTTACCTAAATATATTTAAATAATCCATAGGAAATCGAATGACTCATAAGCAAATCATGTAACGCAGTTTTAAAATTAGCTATATTTGTCAAGCGTCATCTGTATCGTGTTTGTCATTTTTGACTTTCGGCTTTTCCCGGTTAGGGGTCGCCACAGCAGAACTCCGGTCCGCTCGTGAGTGGCAGAGGATTTTTACGGTGCCGAGTTGCCAGCCTGATGCCCAACCTTCAACGAAGGCACACCCACTCATGCTCGCACCTACCTGCATGTCTTTTAACGTCACTTGACCGCGGGGAGGATGTGCAGACTCCACACAGAAGGCGCTCCAGCCAAGAATCGAACAGGAGAACCTCTTGCTGTGAGGCGACAACACTAAACGCTGCACCACCATGGCTTTCATGTTTCAATAATATAACCTTTAATTATAGTTAACTATATTCATAATGACAATTGCACTATCTTTCTTTGTGAATTTTATTATATCAGCATCACTTCCTTTCAAATTATTAAGTGCTACCAATTCATCCTTGCTTAAATTAAAACTTTTTTTTAGAATGTTGCTGTCTTAAAGAATATCACATTCACATGCTTTCTGGAATGCCTCCATGAGGGGTGAATTAATTCCACAAAAAATATTATTTTTTTTTATATCGGTCCTATTAGTATTAGAAAACAAATACAATTTAAATTCTATATAAATAATTTATTGTCAGTTAATATCCACTACATTGAAATCTGTGGCTGGAATAAAACGTAATCCTTTATTCAATAATTGTAATTCAAATGTACTTAAAATTTTAGAAGAAATATTAAAAACCAGTGGGTCTATATTATATAATTGAAAATTCAGTTCAGCGAACAGCACTTATATCGAAAATCCCGTCCAGCGAACTGTTCATAGTGAGATCGCAGTACAGTGAAGATCATAAAATTTGACCTTTAGTCGCTGTAGTGTGATCTCGGAGTTGGTATATATAATTAGATGGGGGTGTGCGTCCCCCACAAGAGAGAATTTGCTGAATGGCATTTTTGATGCAAGTCCCATTCGTTGAACTGAATTTTTGATTACATAATATAGACCCCAAAACAGTCCATTGTTTATTTGAGATTCTTCAACCATACTTTTGGTCATGATTTGTTTGACAGCCTTCCTTCCGATTCCCTTTTTCTTCTTCATCTGCCTTGACTTTGAGAGCAGGACATAGGATGTCTGAATTACCAAATGTTTTGGGAGTTCTGTAAGTCCAGTTTGTTCAAAAGAGAATCACCTGAAGATGTAGCTGCTTGAATGTCAGTGGATTATTAGAATAAATGTTGCAATGATTTATGGATGGAATGACGGAATGCCAGTGGATTATTAGAATGAATGCTACAATGTTTTATGGACGGAATGTCAGTGGATTGTTAGAATGAATGCTACAATGTTTTATGGATGGAATGTCATTGAATTATTAGAATGAATGTTGCAATGATTTATGGATGGAATGACGGAATGCCAGTGGATTATTAGAATGAATGCTACAATGTTTTATAGACGGAATGTCAGTGGCTTATTAGAATGAATGCTACAGTGTTTTATGGATGGATTGTCAGTGGATTGTCAGAATGAATGCTACATTGTTTTATGGACGGAATGTCAGTGGATTGTTAGAATGAATGCTACAATGTTTTATGGACGGAATGTCAGTGGATTGTTAGAATGAATGCTACAATGTTTTGTGGACGGAATGTCATTGGATTATTAGAATGAATGCTGTAATGTTTTATGGATGGAATGTCAGTGGATTATCAGGATGAATGCTACAGTGTTTTATGGACGGAATGTCAGTGGATTGTTAGAATGAATGCTACAATATTTTATGGACGGAGTGTCAGTGGATTGTTAGAATGAATGCTACAATGTTTTATGGACAGAATATTAGTGGATTATTAGCATGAATGCTACAATGTTTTATGGATGGAATGTCATTGGATTATTAGAATGAATGCTACAATGTTTTATGGATGGAATGTCAGTGGATTATTAGAATGAATGCTACAATGTTTTATGGATGGAATGTCAGTGGATTATCAGGATGAATGCTACAGTGTTTTATGGAATGAATGTCAGTGGATTGTTAGAATGAATGCTATAATGTTTTATGATTGTTAGAATGAATGCTACAATGTTTTATGGACGGAATGTCAGTGGATTATTAGAATGAATGCTACAATGTTTTATGGACAGAATGTCAGTGGATTATTAGAATGAATGCTACAATGTTTTATGGACGGAATGTCAGTGGATTATTAGAATGAATGCTACAATGTTTTATGGACGGAATGTCAGTGCATTATTAGAATGAATGCTACAATGTTTTATGGATGGAATGTCAGTGGATTATTAGAGGAATGTCAGTGGATTATTAGAATGAATGCTACAATGTTTTATGGATGGAATGTCAGTGGATTGTTAGAATGAATGCTACAATGGAATGCCATTGGATTATTAGAATGAATGCTACAATGTTTTATGGACGGAATGTCATTGGATTGTTTGAATTAATTCTACAATGAATGTCAGTGGATTGTTAGAATGAATGCTACAATGTTTTATGGACGTAATGTCAGTGGATTGTTAGAATGAATAATACAATGTTTTATGGACGGAATGTCAGTGGATTGTTAGAATAAATGCTACAATGCTTTATGGACGGAATGTCAGTGGATTGTTAGAATGAATGCTACAATGTTTTATGGACGGAATGTCAGTGGATTGTTAGAATAAATGCTACAATGCTTTATGGACGGAATGTCAGTGGATTGTTAGAATGAATGCTACAATGTTTTATGGACGGAATGTCAGTGGATTATTAGAATGAATGCTACAATGTTTTATGGACAGAATGTCAGTGGATTATTAGAATGAATGCTACAATGTTTTATGGACGGAATGTCAGTGGATTATTAGAATGAATGCTACAATGTTTTATGGACGGAATGTCAGTGGATTATTAGAATGAATGCTACAATGTTTTATGGATGGAATGTCAGTGGATTATTAGAGTGAATGCTACAATGTTTTATGGACGGAATGTCAGTGGATTATTAGAATGAATGCTACAATGTTTTATGGATGGAATGTCAGTGGATTGTTAGAATGAATGCTACAATGTTTTATGGACGGAATGCCATTGGATTATTAGAATGAATGCTACAATGTTTTATGGACGGAATGTCATTGGATTGTTTGAATTAATTCTACAATGTTTTATGGACGGAATGTCAGTGGATTGTTAGAATGAATGCTACAATGTTTTATGGACGTAATGTCAGTGGATTGTTAGAATGAATAATACAATGTTTTATGGACGGAATGTCAGTGGATTGTTAGAATAAATGCTACAATGCTTTATGGACGGAATGTCAGTGGATTGTTAGAATGAATGCTACAATGTTTTATGGACGGAATGTCAGTGGATTGTTAGAATGAATGCTACAGTGTTTTATGGACGGAATGTCAGTGGATTGTTAGAATGAATGCTACAATGTTTTATGGATGGAATGTCATTGGATTATTAGAATGAATGCTACAATGTTTTATGGATGGAATGTCAGTGGATTATTAGAATGAATGCTACAATGTTTTATGGACGGAATGTCAGTACATTATCAGAATGAATGCTACAATGTTTTATGGATGGAATGCCAGTGGATTATTAGAATGAATGCTACAATGTTTTATGGATAGACTGTCCGTGGATTATTAGAATGAATGCTACAATGTTTTATGGATGGAATGTCCGTGGATTATTAGAATGAATGCTACAATGTTTTATGGACGGAATGTCAGTGGATTGTTAGAATGAATGCTACAATGTTTTATGGATAGAATGTCCGTGGATTATTAGAATGAATGCTACAATGTTTTATGGATGTAATGTCATTGGATTATTAGAATGAGTGCTACAATATTTTATGGATGGAATGTCATTGGATTATTAGAATGAATGCTACAATGTTTTATGGATGGAATGTCCGTGGATTATTAGAATGAATGCTACAATGTTTTATGGACGGAATGTCAGTGGATTGTTAGAATGAATGCTACAATGTTTTATGGATGGAATGACATGGTTTCTTCAAAACCCATCCTTAAGAGGTGGGCATTAAGACACTACCTCAAGTATCTTTGCTAATTAGGCATGTTAACTAATAAAGTAATTAAATATGTGGATGTATGTAAGTGAATTGTGATGTTATTTTACACTTGAGAAAGCACCTATGAGTGAAAGCATTTGTGGTTTTATCAAAATAAAGCATTTAATTGTCTCAGCTGTGGGTTCTGTAGTTCTTTGAAGTTTTAGTTTATTTCCCTTGCTCTGTTCAAAGTATCATCCTCCCACACTGTTCGCTTAAAATTTAACTGGCTTGCCTGAAGGTAAGCCAACTGTGGAGATTCGTCATGTTCAGTTAGTAGTCAGTACTGTGTTCTCACCTACCAGTGTCATAAGTCTTCTGCTAGAAAAGGCAACGTGTATCTGTATTCTTTATACAGTTGCTATTTTGCCTTATTCATTTATTTATTTGTTCAGTTTCTTTATGAAACATGTATCAAACTTTCTTTTGCTTAGAGATCTTGTAGTTTGGCTCAATAAAAATATTGTTTTTTCCCTTAGTTTCCACCACCTACAATTTTCTTGTTTTCTCTACATAACTCACCCTTTTGTTCAGACTTACTGAATATCACCTTGTCATTTTCTTAATTATCCCACCATTGTTTTCTCTCTGCAAAGGATTTATCCTTACTTTTACTTATTTTTGTTTTTATTTATTTTTTGTTACAGATACAGTACCTGTTGGCTAAAGTCTTCCCCCTATTTGAGTTTTTTTTGTCTTAAACTGACAGAAGTGGATATAGAACTCTGAGCAAAAACTATTTTAAGTACCCTGGTGAAATATGTCTTATTGTTACTTTTCTGTCTCCTAGCACCTACCTGCTGCTTAGAATTCTCTGTTTCTGGAACTTTATGCTTTGGATTGACAAAGTTTAGAATTTGGCTCCAGTGGTAAATTTCCATACTTTCTATCTTTATTTCTTCATGTGCTGTGTTCTCTTCTCTTCTGCTAGTTTCTTCAGTGCTCTGCTTTGCGGCACTTTTAGACTGTGAAAAGATACTTCAGATTCCTGCTTTGCAACACTTCCAGTGTACATTCTTTTAGTGTATGGGTTTCTTCTACTGGTTCAAGGTGTACTCTGACAATTAAATTTAGCTGGTGTAGGTCCTTCATAGCAAAATGTTTGTGTGTTTAGATCTTTATAACAGTGTTTGATCTTTCTTGGATTTATGCACACTGCTTGGTGGTTGCTGCCCCCCTTTTTCTTGGTTAGGTAGGGGCATATCTGCAGGCTTATTCTACCTACTGGTTCTTCTCTTCATTCAGATGGAGTGGTTTATTAGAAGAGGTACCTTCTTCCCATTGTGTCCTTAACTGTTAGTGTGTGTGTGTGTGTGTGTGTGTGTGTGTGTGTGTGTGTGTGTGTGTTTGGGGGAGGACTTTCCCTATTATCATGTGATGTGTTAACTTGGTAACAACAACTAGATTATCATCCTGCCAGAGTGTGAGTTCTTGCAGACCTTGACCATCCGTTTAGACGGTTCATGTAATTAATTCGGCAATTGCACAATTTCAGCTATTTTAGATGATGATTTATTGAATTCTTGATTGATCCACCCATCCACAATCCCTTTATTCACATTTTTGCACATGGAGTTGGGATGTCATTTCAACAGTGATAATCACCTTTAGCCAAGATTTACACTGCTGAGTGGCTAGCCCTGTCGTGGACTCTAGATGGCTAACATTATTAATAGTATGCTTTCCCACGTTCTAGCTTTTATAGGTTTAATGGCTTTACTCTGTCTTACGGAATCTATAACAGCATGTGAGCGCACTATAAAAACAAAACAAGAAAAAGGTTAAAAATACCACACCAGACTGAATAAACACCCATTCAAAACCGCATTAGTAATTTTAGTAACGCTTTTTGTCTGAAATGAACATAATGTCACCCAAGCATTTCTGTAACATTTAAATACCCTAACCCAATTAACAGCAATAAATATAGTTAACTAGCCATAATTGATGAATAATTTTTTTAATGTTATGTATTGACTTAAAACAGTACACCGTCAATCAATAAAGCTTACAAATAAAAAAAATAAAAGAAAAGACATAATTTCGAGCATCTCTGTTTACAAACACCAGAAACAGTGACAGACTCCTTCAAACCATGAAATGCACTGATATTCAAAGATAATTGTCAAGTCAATTCATTTAATTCTAAGATACTGTTCCAGTCACCACCACTTTAGTTCTGTTGAACCTTTTCCAAAATAAAAAAAAAAATCCAAAATTTCTTCAACACACATGAGGAAATGTTTATGACAAACATTATTAAATTCTTTCTTTTATAGTACAGAATCTAGCTCTGTGACTTTTTATGTAAAACAGAGTATGTCTACAGGTGTTACATTCATAGGAAGTTGCTAGGCTAATAGCCCTAGGGCCCTTACAAGCCTAGCCAAGTTCTACCCTTATTTCCACAATCAAAACCTATTTCTCTTGTTCAAGAAGGACACAGGTAGAAACCCTGGAGTAAATTTCGGTTACCCATCCAATCATCCAGACTGCGTATGAAGAGGGCCAATGAGGTGCTGTGTTTGACATGAAGTGGGAGTCTGTTCCAAAGGCTTGGTAACCTCTGTGAGATGAATCTGTCCCTCCAGCAGGTTCTATTAATGTCACTTACCATGTTAAGATCTTTAGAAACCAGTAACCCATGTACTATTTGTATTACGGATATGCAGCATTTGCAATAAATCAGGGTCAGAAATTGCCTCGTATGCAAGGCAGAGATCGCTTCTGAGTAGTCTGCATGAAACAGAATAAAGTGACAGTGATTTCAGCTGATTCACATAGGACAGATGCTGAAGACCTTGAATTTTCCTTGTGAGGAACCTTTGTGGTCTCTCCAATTACTGCAGGTGCTTGGAAAGGTACATACCGAAAGGGGCATTGTACACAATTATTGGCCTGATGAGGAAAGAGAACAGAGAGGTTATAACTTTTTTATTGGAAGCAATGCCCTTATGAGATGAGCAATATAGAATGCCCTTCTGTGGAGACATGGTAGTCACAGGTAAGGTTGCTGTCTACCTTTGCCCAGGTCTCTCTCTGCTGAGTGTGTAAGTTAGCAGGAACACCGCTTTTACCGAAAGGGATAATGCATTGCGTTTAAGGCCATGAATTTGGCACCAATCATTTGTTTGCATAACACGCTCTTGTAGGATGTGCTTTAGACCCCACCATAGCACAACCACTGCATTACTCTCCTTTACTATAGCTGAAGCCCATGACAATAACTTGCTCATCTCCAGTCTATTCCTTGATCTTTCAAAGGCCTTTGGTACTGTCTCTCACTCTAAACTCCTTACTAAACTTTCAGATCCACATCTCTCTTCCTCCTCCAAAAACTGGTTCTCTAGCTACGTCTCCGGCAGGCAACAATCTATCCGATGGCAAACTGTCCTCTCTCCATTCCTCCCTGTAAATACTGGAGTTCCCCAAGGATCGATTCTAGGCCCCCTTCTGTTCAACGTATTCACTAACAAACTTCACTGTGCTACTAACCTCTTTACACTTCTACAATATGTCGATGACTCCACCCTTATCACCTCTGTCAACATCCCTGAACTCCTAGCTCTCATGCAACAAACCTTCACCTCTGTCGAAACCTGGCTCTCTGATAACCAATTAATACTAAATCCAAAAAAAAAAAAAAAACTAAACTCTTTCTCTTCTTTCCTAAAACACTCACCCAGCATAAACCCTCTTTCTCTATCACCTCTCTTAATAACACCATCATCAAACCCGAACCCCATACCAAACTACTTGGAATAATTATTGATGATGAAATAAAATTTGATGCTCATATCCAACAATGTATAAAAAAATACTCACCAGAAACTCAGACTTCTCCATCGCAACCAGAAATTTCTGTCACCTTCTTCCAATCCTTCCCTCGCTCAGTCCCTTCTTCTACTCTGTCTTCTCTATGCTGCCCCTGTCCTTACTGATCAAACTTCACTTATCACTAAACTAAAGCAAACTTATCACAAAATAGCCAGGTTTGCCTCTAATCTCCCCTATAAATCCCACCACTGTCTCACCCTTAAATCAGTCCAATGGCCAGAATTCTCTAAACAACTACTTCTACCCCAACTTCACATTACACACTCTATCCTGAATATTCCATCTTCCTGTCCTTCCATCTCCAACCTAGTCTCGTACTACAACCCCCATCGTCACCTTCGTACTTCCATCAAACACCTCCATGACCTATATAAACCCAATACAAATATAGCAAAGTCCCTCTACAAATACTCTGTTGCACATGCTTGGAACTCACTCCCTCAAAACATAAGAAGTATTCATTAAAAACACCCGTTCAAAAAAGAACTTACAGTTTTTCTTCAGAGTACATGGTCCTGCCCTTGTCTAACCCCCACTTGATCTAGCCTCTTCTCAACTTTAACTCCTTTTCCTATTCTGCTCTTTACTTTCTTGTACTTGCCTCCTATACCTTTATACCTCCCTCTCCCCTCACTTCCATAGCATATATATTCATATATATCTTTATTTAAGCATTTATTTTTGATTGAATGGTTTATCTATTTGTATGTACTTTTGTGTGTGATATTCTCTAGACCTGCCAGTTGTTATCCTACTCTATGTGCAGATGTTCTCTAACTGTTGATTTTCTTATTATGTTTCATGGTGAGTTATTTTTTGCTGTTATTTTTATTTTTGGTTTTATTTTTGGTTTGATTTTTATTGTAAAAATATGTACTACTTCTGGAGCTTTTCTCCAGAGGTCTCCACTGAAAATGGGCCCCTGGCTCTGTTGGACTAACCTGGTTAACAAATGTCAATAAATAAAATAAATAAATAAGGATGTTGACATTGTTTGGAAATTCTATGACCACTCCCATTTGCAGTCGTCAGCAAACTTTGTCAGCCACAGACTTTTAATTTTTGTTTGTACTTCGGAAAAATAGATTCCAAACAGTAGAGGTCCCAGGACCGATCCCTGTGGAACCCCACTGGTTATGGGTCTGCTGCTGGAGGTGGATTCCTCTATTTTGACTGTATGGGTTCTATCAATGAGCCAGTTAGTGACCCACCTAATGATATAAGGGTTGATACCTTGCTGGGTGAGTTTGTCAATGGGGCCTGAGTGGGGGATAGTGTTAGTGGTCTTGGCTAAGTCTAGCTAGGCTGTATGCATAGATTTCCCTTCTTCCAGGGCCTTGGTGACTGTTTCAAAGAAGTCCACTAGGTTTAACAGGCATGATTTCCCTTTGACAAATCAAAACCGAGTAGGGTCAAGTATTTGGAGATTACCTATATCTTTGTTGTTAATATCCAGGATGATTCACTTAATGGCCTTGAAGATAAGGCTATTCAGGCTAATAGGTCTATAGTTCCCAGGGCCAGTGGAAGCACCAGCTTTGTGCAAGGGGATAACAGTGGCCATTTTCCATCAAGCTGGGACAAAGCCGGTGCTTACACTATGGTTGAAAAGAGCACCTAATGGTGTTTTTCTTGTTGGAGCCCATGTAGGACACATCCTGGGATGTTATCAGGTTCCATAGATACTGTGTTTTTGGCCATAGGATGTTTATGACTTGTTCTTTAGAAATACAAGGTAGGGGGCAGGTGGTAAGGATGTCATGGGGTTCCTGTTGTGGGGACAGGGAAGTAAAGTCTTCACAGAACCTGTTGGCCAACAGGTTAGCTATGTCCATAGGCTCAGTATATGTGGTATCATTAACTACCAGTTTGGCACAAATCTTGACCTTTCCTTTTAAGTTACAGACGTAACTAAAGAATGCCTTATGGTTGTCTTTAGTTAAGGAAGCTAAAATGGATTCATAGTTTGCTTTTGAGGACTTTACAAGAGGTCTTATTTACTTGTTTAAGCTGAGGAAAGAGTGTTTCCAGTTTAGGGCTCACTTCCTCTTGGTCTTGGATAGCAATTTCTTCTTATTATTGTAAAGCCTGTTTAATGGCAGTTGTCCACCAGGCAGGTATGCACTTCCTTGAACAGCTTATTGGTTCTATCAGGTATGGCCAAGTCCAATGCAGTTTATACAGGTGTTTGTATAAAGTATTGATGTAGAACTTGGCATAGTTGCCAATTCCATTTAATGGGGGAGGTGCACTGAAGCTGTTTATACCATCCCTTAAGAGGTTATAATCTGCTTTGGAAAAATTTTTTAGTTTAGTTGCTGCTAGGGTGAGGTTAGGTGTGACACTTACTTCAAATGAGACTGATTTGTGGTCAGAACTCACCAGGGAACACCTCACAGTGGGGGTGCGACAGTGGTCCCCCATATTGGTAAGCAACAGCACCAGGATGGTGGTGCCCCTTGTTGGGGTGACAACCAGCTGGTCCAGGGCATGGGAGTTAATGAAGTTGAGGAACCTTTGGGCAAGTGAGTTTGAGCACAAGTAATTTAACCAGTCAGTGTTAAGTCACCCAAAACCATGGTGTTTGGCTGTATCTTGATAGACTCTAGTAGATCCAAAATAGGCAGAGTGGGTGTCCTGATTCTTGGAAGGGGTCCTGTAGCTGGCAATGACTTGAATATGTGCTCTACCAACAGATAATTGCACCTGAAGTATTTCCGGTAATCATACTAATCTGGAGGTGCATTTATCTTTAATGAATTTTGATACACCACCTCCTCTAATTTTCATGCCTTCAGTTTGTGGTCTGAATGTGTGGAAGGAGGTGTAACTTGGTGTGGCTGGGGTGCTCTCCACAGCCTTGAACCAGGGCGCCGTGATTGCACAAATGTCTGCGTCTTTCCAAGGTGAGAATTGCTTCCAGTGAGTGCAGTTTCATGTTAAGACTCCTAGCATTTAGCAGCATAACCTTGAGGCTGTTTTTAGATGAAATTTTTACATCAGGAATTTTGTCCTTGACACACTGCCTAAAAAAGGCATTATGGGGATGGCAAGAGCCTTTGCCAGTGGTCAAAATCCCAGGGAGGCAGATGAAGACCATCTCTGGCAAAGCATTGAGGTCTGTCAGTCATGTCATCCCAGGCTGACTGATAACTGGATCCCCTTAGAATGACATCAGAAACTAAGCCCATTACTGAAGTCAATCATTTTCTGTTGTATTGAGGCATTATACTAGGTGAAGGTAAAATGCTGCTTAAGGCTAGGGACTTTTCTTTGCTGACATAGGTTTTACTCGGGTTTCCTCAGATGTGTATTTGGTTTCATCAGGTCTGCTTAAATTTATACCTGGTGTCCTGGCATAACAGTCTTTCTACTAGCAGAACAGACTTTCTTTATGGTCAGTTTGACACAACCATTTTCTTACAGCAGGAGGTTAAAGGCCTTTTGGATGCTCAGTTGGTTATCATTTATGTTGACTCCCTGGATCTAACCATAAAAATATTATGCTTCATGTTACATAATTGTGGCTGAAAGTGTCCAGGTGAGAAACTTGAGCCTGTATATCTGATTAACACCAGTTCTAGTAAGTAAAATGTGTTTCACTTTAATAAAGTTCTGGTAATCAGTCCCCTCTATGTCCATGAAGACTGATGAGATTTAACGAACTGATGTGATCCTGGCCCATTCAGATCAATCCTGCATCCCCTGGTGAGTGTTCTGCTCAGTGGTAGTAAGATATGCTTGGTGGACCAAATCCCTGGTCAGCTGTTTAACAGGAAACTGTCCTTGGGTACCCATTGACTTGGATATGGTGACCATACCTTTGATTGCAGCTGCTATGGTTTGTAGAAAGTGCTCCACTGCAGTCATAGCCCACAGATCCATGCAAAGGTGTACAAAGTAAATCAGTTTTCAGCATATCACAGGACTCCTGTTTTGAGGTAATTACATGCATGTTACCAGTGATAGGTCATAGGACTTTGGCAGTAAAAGCCAGTGCCAAAATCCCACATTTTTCACCAGTATGGGAGGCTGATTCAGCTGAGACTGTGATGATATGAGATACTGCCAGCTATGCCAGGAGAAGTAGGGCAGTGGATGTGTAACATATGCCAGCATAGCTAGCTGGAGTTTTGTAAATAATTATGTCATTTGTATGTCAAGCTGATTTGTTCAGATACTTGTGTTGAAAAAATGTATTTGTAAAGCTGCTTGTGTTAAATGTGTACCAACAGTGGGTCCTGCTGAATAGAAAAGAAATACACCCATATGTCAGACTGTATTGTAACTGTTGAAATGAATATATTGTAATAGAGGATACTGTGAGAGAGTCTCAGTCTGGCTAACTCTGAAAAATAGTCTGAAATTAAATTATCTGGTTTAGGCCATAAAGACTGCATCTTACATTTCTGATTGCAGCCAGAGACAAAATGTCTGTGAAAACCAGGGCTAGGAATCCTACTGTATTGTCCTTAGGGGAGAACTAATTGCTACCCTGGACGGGTGGAAGTTTTTGAAATTATTTTATACCTTCCAGATGCTATTACACATTTTAGCAAAGCTCTATGTGTGTGTTTGGTAACACATATGTGCAAGATTCTGGCTCGGTTTTTCGTAAAGGGGATCATCTATGCTCCAGACCAGAAGTGTATCCCTCACTGGTAAGATCAGACCATAAATTGATCTCACTGGATATTCACATCCCGACCCCACCCCCTGCCCAGAAAACCACAGTGAAAAACTTCTCTAAAGCAAATTTCACACTCCTTAAAACCGAGGTAGAATCCTTCAAAGCCCCCGGGCCTGTGGAAAATACAGCCCAGACTGCAGAATCCTTTATAAATGCATTCAATGAACACCTTCAGGAATGCATGGATCATGCAATCCCAAATAAAACCAAGACCCAATCCTCCAAAGGCAGACGTCCTGTCTGGTGGACCTCAGCCATAAACAAACTATACAATAGAAGGAGGAAGCTACTACATGATAGAGCAAAATCCCAAAAAGGGAAGGCATCTCTGATCAGTATTAGCAAAAAACTAAGGGCACTCATAAAATCGTCTAAGGCCAGCTTCGAGAGAAAAATTGCACAGGACACTAAAGATAATCGTAAGGCTTTCTTTAGTTATGTTAGGAACCTGGGTGGGAATTCCCAGATATGCTCAGAATTAGTCCAAAATGACAAAAAATACACCAAACCCACAGACATTAGCAACATCCTAGCTGACAGGTTCAGCGCAAACTTCTCCCCTCCCACCAAAGGGCAAATATCTATCCCAGCAGAGTGCTGCCCCCCCTGACATCTCAGATGCTCAGGTAAGAGCCGCCCTCTCCAAAGCAAAAAACACAGCATCAATGGGACCAGACGGTGTCCCGGGCTGCGTCCTACATGAACTCCAAGAAGAGCTAAACCCAAACATAAACTACTGTTCAGTCTCAGCCTTACTACAGGATATGTACCCAAAGAGTGGCGTACAGCAACAGTGGTCCATCTCCTCAAAGGTGGTGCCTCAATGGACCCTGGAAACTATTGTCCCATAAGCCTGACTAGCTTGGTCTGCAAAGCTATGGAAAAGATCATCATGGACCTCATAAATAAAGATATTGGGGACCTACAGACACTGGATTCTACCCAGTTCGGCTTTAAGAACAGATCCTGCCTCTTAAACCTGGTCGACTTCTTTGAAAGTCACCAAGGCCATTGACGAAGGGAAGGTGGTCCACACAGCCTACCCAGGCCATTGACGAAGGGAAGGTGGTCCACACAGCCTACTTGGACCTCGCAAAAGCCTTCGATACAATACCCCACTCTGGCATTATAGATAAGCTCACCAGCTTAAATATAAACCCCTATGTCACTAGATGGGTTGCAAACTGGCTCAAGGACAGAACCCACATGGTTAGAATTGCTGGAGCCATGTCAGACTCCAAACCAGTTACAAGTGGCATCCCACAAGGCTCAGTCCTGGGACCTCTCTTGTTCGGTATATATTTCTCGGAGGTACAGGCCAACACAGAAGGACTGTGGCTGACCAAGTTCGCAGATGACTACAAACTGGGCACCATAATCTACTCTCCAGCCGACACAAGCATCCTCCAAAAGGGCCTCATAGAAACAGACAACTGGTGCCAGAGCTATGGGCTCAAGCTAAACGCCAAAAAGTGTATAGTCACTCCCTTTGGCAAAAACAAAGTGCCCACAAATTACCACATAGGTGGTAATCCATTAAGTACAGAAGAAGTAATTAGGGACCTGGGGACCCAAGTTGATAGCAATCTCTCATTTGACAACCACATGGCCAAAGTGGTTAGAAAAACATTTTATATAGCCCACCTAATCATGAAGGGATTCACATCTAGATTAGGGGAGGTCATCATGCCTCTTTACTCATCCCTCATCAGGCCCATAATCGAGTACAATGCCCCTTTTGGGGATGTACCTTACCAAACACCTGCAGCAACTGGAAAGACCCCAAAAGTACCTCACCAAGAGGATCAAAGGGCTCAAACAGATGCCATATGCTGCCCGGTTAAAGAAACTCCAGCTCTTCTCAGTGGCATACCGCCTGCTCAGAGGCGACCTGTGCCTGACGTATAAAGCCATGTCCAACCCGGAATTAAGTGACATGCTGCACCTCAAAAAATCCAAATCCCATCGAGCTACACGCTCGAGAGATTTGAACCTCAGCACTGAAATAAATAGGACATACTGGAGGGACAGATTCATAACCCAGAGGCTCCCTTCACTCTGGAATAAAATCCCAGTCCAGGTTAGGCAGAGTCCCTCATTGACTCTCTTCAAGAGGAATCTTGATGAGTGGATGGGAGATTGTAGGTTTACCCCGGGTATCACTTCTGTGTCACTGTTAGACAGAGGCACAGTATACTAACCTCGAAAAAGGGCATAGCAAAATTAATTTAAAATGGGTGTCGAAAGCCAAACATACTCTGGCTGGGCATATAGCCTAGTATGAACCTATGAACCTATGAGACAGAAGGCAGGGCAGTCTGTTTTTGAAACCTGACAAAGAAAGGTCACTCACCCACTTTGTCTTGCCTTGCTTTAGTAAGTTACCAGGGAATAGTAATTCTTTAGATCAGTCAGGAAAGTATAGTGAGATTAGTTAAGCACAGTTTTTTTATATATCCATGTGGATGTATCCATATGTCTTATTTTTAATATTTCCTGTGATTGAAACTCTGATATTTAGTATTTTCATGTTCTTTATATATTATTAAATCTATTTAATCATTTCATTGTGGTTGGTCTTGTACCTCTCCCTACTTAATAAACTCATCCTCTCCAAACAAACTTATTTCTTTTTACTCTGAACAACTGTAGTATTCTAAACAAAGTTAGTGAAATCCATGCCTGGAAAGCCATCCACAACCCTGATGTCAACACCCTAACAGAGACTTGGCTTAAACCCCAAACCTCTGATAAAGTGATTATAATATACTCCGCATAGATCGCCAAAAGAAAAAAGGGGACGGTGTAGCCATCCTTTACTCCAACCACCTCACTCTTACAAGTATTATGAAACTGATCCCATCATTTTCCTCCTGCTGAACTGCTGACAACTAACCTTAAAATCAATGACCACAACACTGTCACAGTAGCAGCCATCTATATTCCTCCAGGAGACAACATTCCTCTTCTCGAAAATATTCTCTCATACTTTTCTCAACACATCCCCAATTAAACTGTCCTCCTTGGGGATGTCATCATTTAACTGGTTGACTCTCAGTAATCCAAACTCTAATACTCCTATTAATTTATATGGCTTTACACAGCTATTCTCCTAACCTACTTCACACATCTAGTACTTATATTGACTGGGTATTTGTATTTAATTCTTCCAAATATCATAACCCTGAAACCTTACCAAACACGCTGAGTGATCACTCTCCTGTAAAAGTGCTTAGCTTCACTCCCCAATTCTTAAAACCTCCTAGGTTTATTACCTGTCACAAACTCTCCCAACTTCCATCCAGAAACCTTTAATGCCCTCCTCTCTAAAGTTAACTGGAAATTCCTTACCCAACTCCCACTAGAAGAAGCAGTCCTAGCTTTCAACTCCACCTTCCTTAGTATCTTCGACTCACTTGCTTCCCCTTGCAAAGTCTGTATTAAGTCCAACATATCTCCATGGCTATCAAAAGCAACTCATACCCTTATGATAACTAGAGACAGATTATGGAATAAATGGTCACAAACTAAGCTCCCTGCAGACCTGCAAAAATATAAAGAACTCAGAAATCTGACAAAAAAACACGTAAACAATGATAAAAAGGATTTCTATTACAAACCTCCCATCACCCTAAGATCTAAGCCTAAAAAATTCTGGAGCTGTGTTAACAGAATATTACTTCCTGGTAATCCTAGTTCCTCCAATCCATGCCCAGACATGACACCTGAAGAAACTGCCACGATCTTCAATACCCATTTTTTCAATTCCATATCTAAGCTACTCAACCCCAACTCAAACTCCTCTACTACTAACACCTCCAACTTCTCAGAACCTGCTCTGAATCTGCTCCTAATACTATCTCCTCAAATACCTTCTCCCTCAAACCTGTACCTACTAGCTACATCAAAACTCTGCTCTCTAAATTAAAACCATGCTCAGCATCAGCTGACAATATTCCTTCCACTTTTCTTGTACTAGCAGCTGATTCTCTTGCTCTCCCTGTATTGATCCTAATTAATCGCTCTATCTCTGAATCGAAAGTCCCTTCCATCTGTAAACAATACTGTACTCTGCCTATACACAAAGGCGGTAACTCCTCTGATATCTCCGACTTTAGACCTATTGCTATCCTCTCCCCTCTCTCTAAAGTACTAGAAAAATGTATTCATAAACAAGTTATGCAGTATCTAATACAGGAAAATATGCTTACATCCACTCAACACAGCTTCAGTCCCAGACATAGCACCACTACAGCTCTATTATCCTTCTTCAACACTGTCCCTATAGCTATGGACGACCATAAACTTATCTTTTGCCTATTTCTGGACCTCTCAAAAGCTCTCGACACAGTCTCACACTGTCGTTTGCTGCAAAAACTGCTTAACCTCAATTTTCCTTTGATACTGTTGCATGGTTTTCCAGCTACCTCACTGATGGATCCCAATCAGTGAGATGGCACTCTGCACTCTCCCCTCCTCTCCCTGTAAAAATGGGTGTACCTCAAGGGTCTATCCTAGGGCCTTTTACTTTTTAATATCTTTACTAACCAGCTCTATACCTCCTGTCCTCAGTCATCTTTAGTGCAATACGCAGATGACTCTACTGTCATCACCATAGCCAACTCTCCCTCTAAACTCTTCTCAGCTACTCAGGCATCTTTTAACTTAGTCGAAACATGGCTCTCCAACAACCAGCTCATCCATAACCCTAAAAAACAAAGTTGTCACTCTTCCTACCTAAAAAATTCAACACTATTAAACCTTCCTTTTCCATACAGTACCTTAATAACATTCCCGTTCAGGTAGAATACAGCACTAAGCTGTTAGGCATCACCATTGACGATCAGCTTAAATTTGACTTGCATATTAATAACTGTATCAAAAAGACTCATTCATAACTAGGACTCCTTTACCGTAACAAATTCCTTACCTCTGAAGCAAAAATTACTCTGTCTCTTACCTACCTTCTACCCAGTCTAATGTACTATTCTCAAATTCTCACAAATCTTAACTCAACACTCCTGACCAAACTTGAATCTACCTATAACAAAGTAGCTAGGTTTGCTGCCCAACAAACCTACAAATACCAGCCTTCCTACTGCCCAACACTAATCCCCCCTCATCTCACATTATCCTCCCTCCAGACCTCTCTGAAGCTCTAAGACCTACTACAAATCTACAAACCTAAATCTAAATTTGGACTCAACATGTACAGTGATCATCCCACTTTTACCTGGAATAGGCTCCCACTAGAAATCAGGACCCTTACACATCCTAAACAATTTAAGAAAGCCACCAAAGAGCTCTTTAAAAGTCAATGGTCCTGACACGTCCCTTCTTAAACATTCCCTACTTCCCATACCTTAATTTACTTTTCTGCCCTTAATTCACTCTTCTCACTAGCTCTCTCTAATCTTCCTTGACTACTCTTTCAATCTGTCTTCTAAATCCTATTAAGCTAATCACCTCAGTAAAACATTCTATAGTAATTGTCTTGCCTTCATGCAACTACATTATGATAAAACTGGGTTTTTGTAATCACTTACCTGAAAAGCTATATTCATCTTAATGGCATATTTTCTTTTTATACATCTTGGAAGAGCTTTGCTATACTCCTGATTGAAACTGTATAACATTGCATTGCTACCTAATGCCTTGTATTAATCCTGTATCATTGATGTTTAATGCTAATTTATAATGAAAATTGTATAATATGTTGGAGCTTTTCTGCTCGAGCCTCTGCTGAAAAAGGGCTCTTCAGCTCAGTTGGACAAGCCCGATCAACAAATGTAAAATAAATATAATACATTTTAACCTTTGAGAGTACTTATATTTATTTGGTGACACCATGGCCACTTCTGAAAGCCTTGCTGCATTGGTCAAACGTTACCATTTGTATTAGTATTAATTTTACCAAGTTTAATTGGATACCCTGGTAAGAACCTTAGAGTAGCTGTCTTTGGAGTGTTCTGGTGGCAGTATCTACCTTATAGTCTGGGTAGAGGGGGCTGGTAAATCTGTGCCAGTCTTTCCCAGGAGTGTGTGTGTGTGTGTGTGTGTGTGTGTGTGTGTGTGTGTGTGTGTGTGTGTGTGTGTGTGTGTGGGAGAGCGAGTGCATGCATGTGCACGAGCGTGTGTGTGTGTGTGTGTGTCAGCTACTTGGAGCAGGGACACAAACCACTGGTTTCACAGAGATGGTGGTAGAGGACTTGGCTTGGAACACTGGACTGAAGACTCAACTCTGCAGCTGCGGTCAGTGTGGAGCCTTATTTGGGACCTGGTGAGAGAGAGAGAGGAAACCCAGCTCCAAGACGGAAGTGTGTTCCCTGTGTGCTGTTAAGGGAAACTGTGCTTGGTGCACAGAGCTGCATCTGGAAATACCGTGTGTGTCTGTTTTTGTTCCAAGTGAACATCCCTCTCTGGTGTCAGTGGTGAGAATTGAGGCTTGTTGGTCACTGGCCGAGAGGAGGGACGTCACAGAGACCACCAGTCTTTATACAGTTGCAGTTTGTTGTATACAAATGCAGGTAAGGTAAGTTCTTCCAAGAAAGTCTTGAAATTTAGCTAAAATAAACTACCAATGTTATTCATTAATCAAATTATTTATTTATATTTGTTTATTGGAGGTAGTGTATTGATCAATACTGACCAATTTCAGGCTAAGCCCAGGTGAAATACAAAACATTTCACAAACAAAAATACATAAATTTAAACAATAACAGAGTAGTGCAGACTAGTTACATAGAAATAACTGTGTATACATTCTAGTGAATAAGTGCAGTGTAATGTAGAATATACACGTTAGTTTCTGAAGTGAATCTAGAGAGAGAGAGGAGAAGACTCAGAAATTCAGGCTTACACTGCTGGAAAAGCGTTTTCCTAATAATAGTTCTCTCTGGTTTGCTTCTCATAGGAATATTTTCCAGCTTCTCTGAGGATTTTCACTTCTTCAGTTGGTTTTCTTTACTAGAGCCACTGTTCTGGACATTTAAAGTCCGTTTACTAAGGGCAGTCACTCACCAATCATCAAAACAAAGTGGTAAAGAATACTGTAAATTGCATTGGAAGTAGTGCTGAGATATAGTTCTGAAGTGGGAACAGCTTAGAAATGATTGGCAGGTGAAGTTGTCTGTGTCAGCAAAGTGATTTAACTAATTATCCAATAAGAAGAAAAAAATATTGCTTGTTAAATATTCAGTAGATATAGAAATGTTTCTTCTACAGTAGAGGTATTTCCCTGTCCTACCAGATGCCTCCCAGTCAGTATAAATATCACCTTGGTTTTACCGTAAAACAGGTCATTAGCCCTTGTGGGACTTGCCTGGCCAACAGAAGAGAATCCATGTATTGGCTTCTGCCTTAATGCTGTGCTCTGTAGTCTTATCTTCCTGTTTTACTTTCATCTGAAAGTTCAGAGAGATTGATATAAACGTGTAAAACAACTCAGCACATGCTTCGATGCATACTGACTGTAAAAGCATTGCCAAACGTTTGAAATATCTTTTTTTAGAGAAGTCAAACTTGTTTCATTTTAGCTGTATAACCTTTTAATTCCGGAAAGATGTGAGCTGTGATAGCACAATTACTGCAGACTTTGAAATGAACAGCATACAAGTTTTAAATAATCTGAGTAAGAAATTAAATACTAGGTTCACAAATCTTTTTCACAGTGCGTGTGCTGTCTGCTCCAAGCTTGAGGAAGATGTAACGACCAAAGTAGAAGATCTGGATTCATGACTTAGCCCTACTTATATACTGCAGCTGTGAATGGCAAAATTATAAGTAAGTTATTAAATACAAGTAGTAGATTATGGAGCATTGTCCTACAGCTACAGCAAGCAATATATGTGTACAATTAAATATACCAGTAGGATGTTCTTCATACCACATTGCTGCAGTCCTAACACTTGGGTAGTCCGCTGTCCCAGTCGGCCCGAATACCAAAGTATATGGCTGACGTCGGTCAAGGCGCATTAGTCTGACGTCAGGACGTCAGGGTACAAATGCGCATGACCGACGTCATATCCTCAGTCTTTTTTGCCGCATGGTCCGATGCAGAAGCAGTTTTGCGAGTGCAGGTTGGCGTTCTGAAATTTTCTGAAGTCGGAGTTTCAGACCGAATCAAAGTTGGCTAAGTACCCGTTGGGAATATTTTGATATTTTTCTTGCCTCAGTATTTAACCGGATGTCAGAAAAAGTGAATAACTGTATTTCTTGTGGGAAACAGATACCTCATAGGGATTACCATACCTTGTGTATACCTTGTTTAGGGCCTGAGCACGGCGTTGTTGGATGTCGCTCTTGTGCTAGATTTAACAAACGCACTATAAAGAGAAGGTTAGACTGTGCCAGGTTAGTTTTGGGAAGCGTTGTAATTATAAAATGCCGTCGGATGCTCCGGCCCGCTTCGTCCAAAAAGCGCAAGGACAAAGCAGTAAAGCCTAGGTTGGAAGAACCGTCAGTCCCGGACGTCGGTTCTTTAGAAGGCTCAGTGGAGCCGGAGGTTCTGCCAGAAGTTTCTTTGGAGTCTCAGGGAGAGACTTTACTGTTACAAGATGTGTCTTCTCAGGAGGTAGGCCAGGCTGAAGGGGCTTCTCAGGTGGCTGTTCTCCCCTCTCTTCCTAAGGTGGTTAGGCCCTCCTTCTGTTTCCAAGGCTTCTTTGAGAGGCAGGCCAGGTTTATCTTCAGTGGGGGTCTCTCCTACTTCTTCAGGATCTTTGCCTAAGAAACATATGCTTAAAATGGCAGAAGATTTGATTACTATGATTAGAGGTTCTATGCCCCCTCCTGATAAGAGGCCTAGGGTGGAACCTGAGCTTGAGAGTTTTGAGCAGTGTTCGGAGGCTTCTGAGTCTTGACTGAAGACTTGCAGGAGTATCCTCCTTATTCTGATTCTGATGTGGATGATTCTACTCCTTGGCTTCTCCTCCTGAGGATTTCTTTTTCAGAGACTCTTCATTCCATGAGGGAGCATTTTAAATGGGAAGGCCAAGATTTCACTGATTCCAGGAAGAGGCTTAGGAATTTTTGTTTTACCCCAGCATAGGCCTTTAGCTATACCTCCTGTTCTGGATGTGGTGGAAGATGTTTTGCAGAGGCTTCCCTGAACCCTGATTCTTTGCCTCCTGCCCCAGTTAAACCAGATAGATATTATAGGGTGCCTGAAGCTCATAAGTATCTTTTAAGAGTCCTAGGGCAGACCCAGAAACTGTTTCTCAGGGGCCTAAAGGTGTTAAGGCTTCTGTTGTTAAAAATCCTGTTCCTCCTGATAAAGAGGCAAGGGCCTTGGATAGATGGGGAAAGAAGGTGTATACTTCTTCCACTTTAGCCATGAGGGCTTTGAATTGCCAGTTCCACATGTTAAAATATCAAAATTATCTCCTTTCACAATTGAAGTCTAAGGTGGATGCTCTGGCGGAAGGTATTGAGTGTAAAGAGTTGCAGGATTTAGTTCATGTGTCTGAACAGGTGGGTAAGCATTCCTTGCAATGTGGTTTTGATGCTGTGCAGGCCTCTTGAGGGTGGCTGCCACTGGTTCTGTTCTTCATAGGCACGCCTGGCTAAGGGATCAGAATTTAGCTGAGCATGTTAAGACAAGGATTTTGGATGCTCCGTTACAGTCTGACGTGTTGTTTGGTTCGCCTGTGGAAGCTGTTTTAAAGAAAATGGAGGACAAGGCTAAGTCTATGCAGACTGTTAAAGATTTTTTGCAGGTTCAGCCTCCGAAGTTTAGTAGAAATTGGCCTACTAAGGGATGGACATATCCTGCTTATGATTCCCAGTCTAGGGGTAGGTCTAGACGTGGTAGGGGCAGAGCTCAAGGTTCTTTTAGGCCTAGAACAGGGAGTTCACCTGCTCAGTCTTCTGGTGAGGGCAGGGGTCAGTCCTTTCGTAAACAGACCCAATGACCTGCCTTTTCAGCTGCCAGTGCTTTCTCGTCTGGCAGCACCTTTGGGAGGAAGGCTGGCACTTTTCAAAGAAAATTGGAGTTTTATTACCCAAGACAGATGGGTATTGGATATCATTCACCACGGTTACAGGTTTGATTTCCATACCTTGCCTCCTTTCAAAGGCATGCCAGACATTCGGCCTCTACAAAGAAAAGAGGCTCACAAGCAAATTTCGCTGTTACTCCAAATAGGGGCCATTCAGCCGGTTCCTGTGCCAGAAAGGGGCCTAGGATTTTATTCTCGCCTGTTCCTAGTACCAAAGAAGGGGAACACGTGGAGACCAATTTTGGATTTATCTATCCTCAACACTTATCTGGACATTCCCAAGTTCAAAATGTTGACGTTACAACAGCTTTTACCTCTGCTGGGCAAGGATCACTGGATGGTAACTTTAGATCTCAAGGAGGCTTACCTTCATGTACCCATCAGACTAAGTTGCAGGAAGTATCTGCGTTTTCGAGCTGGGATTTCCCATTATCAGTTCTCTGCATTGCCCTTTGGCTTATCTACTGTGCCCAGAGTATTCACAAAGGTTCTGGCTCCAGTGATAGCTTACTTCAGGCTAAAAGGAATACAAATCTATCCTTACTTGGACGACTGCCTGATTCTGGCTCAAGAAAAGGAAGACCTTTTACAGCATTTGGAATATGTGATAGCAGTGCTAAGATGCCTGGGGTATTCTGTGAACGAAATAAAGTCCAGTCTAGTACCCTCTCAACACATGTGCTTTCTGGGTGTGAGACTGAATACAGCAACCCAGATGGCCTTTTTAACCCCGGACAAACAAAAGAATCTTTCCCTTTACTTCCATCAACTATCTCTTCAGTCCGGGCTGACTGCAAGGACAGTCCTTCAAGCCTTAGGGTTCATGGCATCTTGTATTCTGGTGCTTCCCAATGCCAAGCTGCATATGAGGAAGCTGCAATGGTATCTCAAAAATGTATGGACACAGCACTGCCAGGATTTGGACACTGTCATTCAAATAATACCTTGCATTCAAAAGGAATTTTTGTGGTGGGCTCAGGAATGTCACCTAAACAAGGGACTCTCTGTGACCCGGCCAGAGGCGAGTCAGATTCTAACGACAGATGCCTCAGACATAGCTTGGGGAGCTCATCTGAATGGAAAGTGGATACAAGACAAGTGGCCTGCCAGACTACAGCATCTACATATCAACATGAAGGAGATGTTAGCAGTCCAGTTTGCATTAATGGCTTTCAAGGAGTTACTTCTTCCAGGGCAGGTGTTGATTCTAACAGACAACACAACTGTCATGTGGTACATCAACAAACAAGGGGAACACATTCTTACCCTCTATGCAGGCAAGCAATGATTTTATGGGAGACTGCGCTCAGCTTGCAACTAACTCTTCAGGCAAGGTTTCTGCCGGGAGCACAGAACTCCTTAGCAGATGTGTTAAGCAGACAAATCATGGATCCCCACGAGTGGAAACTGGATCTTCATGTATTTCGAAATTGACAGTGTCATGGGGAACTCCAGACATAGATCTGTTCGCTTCTCCACTAAACCACCAGCTGCCAAAGTTTTGCACGAAAAGGTTTCATCACACAGCTTGGAAAGTGGATGCTCTTTCTTTCAGTTGGACAAATCTTCATGTGTATGCCTTTCCACCTCTGCCTCTTCTCCCAAAGGTACTCCTAAAGGTCAGACAAGACAAGCCAAGGATGATTTTAATAGCTCCAGATTGGCCTCAGCAACACTGGTACCCATTACTGAGGAGTCTGGTAAGGAAGCCTCCATGGCCTTTACCTTTGATTCCACACCTATTGTCTCAGAGGGACGGTCATCTACTCAATGTCAAGCTTCACTCTCTTCATCTAACAGCCTGGCATATTCTGTTTTGAAACACAGCAGGTCTCAACTTCCTCAACAAGTTTTGAATGTGATTATGGAAGCCAGAAGACCTAGTACAAGGAAAGTGTACGCAGAAAAATGGAAGAGATTTTTATTTTGGAGTGCAGCAAAGAATTTGGAGGTTTCTGAGCCTAATTTGAGTGTGGCTCTTCAATATCTGACTGAGTTATTGGACAAAGGTTTGTCTTTCTCTTCCATTAAGATTCATGCTGCTGCAATTTCAGCTCACTATGATTGTGACCCACCATTGTTTTCTCATCCTTTGTTCAAGCAATTTCTTAGAGGGGCAAAGAATATAAGACCCCCACGTAGAGCTCCTACTCCAGCTTGGGATCTCAATTTTGTGTTGGAGAAACTTACTCTACAACCTTTTGAGCCTGCGGCCACTGCTGAGTTGAAATATTTGTCATGGAAGACTGCTTTTTTGTTGGTCATTACTTCTGCAAGAAGGGTTTCTGAATTGCAGGCCCTTATGGCGGTTGAGCCTTTTTTGATTTTCCATAAGGATAGGGTATCATTACGTACTAATCCTTCCTTTATGCCTAAGGTGGTTTCTAGTGTGGCTTTGAACCAAACTATTCATTTGCCTACTTTTTATGCAGATCCCCAAAATAAGGGGGAAAAGATTTTGCACACTTTAGATGTACACAGGCAGTTGCGTTATTATTTAAGCAGGACTAAGGATTTTAGGCAGTCTCAGCAGTTGTTTGTTTCTTTTGCTTTGAGTTCTCAGGGCAAGCCTGTGTCAAAACAAACTATTTCTAAGTGGATTGGGTTTTGCATTGCATTTTGTTATTCCCATCATGGCAAGGAGATTCCAGCTGGGATTAGGCCTCATTCCACTAGGGCTACTGCCACTTCAACAGCATTTCTAAGGGGGGTGGCAACTAAGGATATTTTGGAGGCAGCTACTTGGAGTTCAGTGCATACTTTCTCTAAGCATTACCACCTTCCTCTCTACTCTAAATCAAGGGCTGGTTTTGCCACGGCTATTTTGCAGGGCATGTTGACAGCTCCTGCTTCTTTATGATTTGCCAGCCTCCCTTACCTCTGCTTTGGGATTCTACCCAAGTGTTAGGACTGCAGCAATGTGGTATGAAGAACATAGTACAGTTTTGTACCTACCATAAATGTAGATGTTCGAAGATCCACATTGCTGCAGTCCAATTTACCCTCCCTCCTTCCCCTCTGTGTTTAGGGGTGGTTGTGTGGGTGGGGTTATACTCTTGTAAATTTGTATATTTTGTATATATATATATTTGGTGCAGGAGTGTTTGGTGTTTTTTGGTTTAGGCCTTATCTTTTTAGGGTCTTCTGACATCTGGGGCAAGAAAAGACTGAGGATATGATGTCGGTCATGCGCATTTGTACCCTGACGTCCTGACGTCAGACTAATGCGCCTTGACCGACGTCAGCCATATACTTTGGTATTCGGGCCGACTGGGACAGCGGACTACCCAAGTGTTAGGACTGCAGCAATGTGGATCTTCGAACATCTACATTTATGGTAGGTACAAAACTGTACTTTATGGTGCATGTGTGCACTTTTGTGTACTGTTAATAATGTCACTAATTTATAGCGCATGTGTGTACTACTGCTGCTGCAGAAGTATAAATGTACTATTAAATATATCACTAGGTTATGGAGCATGTGTGTCCTACAGCTATGGCAAGCATATAAATGTACAATTAAATATGTCAGTTGGTTATGACGCATGTGTGTACTACTGCTAGGGCAAGCATATGTGTACTATTAAATATGTTAGTAGGTTATAGCGCATGTGTGTACTATTAAATAAGTCAGTTGGTTATGGAGCATGTGTGTCCTACAGCTACAGCAGGCATAAAAGTGTACTATTAAATAAGTCAGTAGGTTATAATGCATGTGTGTATAATGCATGTGTGTACTGTTGTGTACTATTAAATATATCAATTGGTTATGGTATATGTGTGTACTACTGCTACAGCAAGCATATAAGTCTACAATTAAATATGTCCGTAAGTTATGGTGCATGTGTGCACTATTAAATATGTCAGCTGCTTATGGCGCATGTGTGTCCTAGAGCTGCTCCAAGCATACGAGTGTAAAGTTAAATATGTTAGTAGGTTATGGCGCGTCTTTGTACTACTTCTATGGCAAGAGTGCGTGTCCAAATGTGTCAGTAGGCTATATATATAGGGTCATACTAGGCTATCTGCCCTAGGGCATTTATAAGCCTAGCCAGAATGTGTTTGGCTTTCGCCACCCATTTTAAATTTATTTTTCTATGCCCTTTTTCGAGGTTAGTATACTGTGCCTCTGTCTAACAGTGACACAGAAGTGATACCTGGGGTAAACCTACGATCTCCCATCCACTCATCAAGATTCCTCTTGAAGAGCGTCAATGAGGGACTCTGCCTAACCTGGACTGGGATTTTATTCCAGAGTGAAGGGAGCCTCTGGGTTATGAATCTGCCCCTCCAGCATGTCCTATTTATTTCAGTGCTGAGGTTCAAGTCTCTCGAGCGCATAGCTTGATGGGATTTGGATTTTCTGAGGTGCAGCATGTCCATTAATTCTGGGTTGGACATGGCTTTATATGTCCGGCACAGATCGCCTCTGAACAGGCGGTATGCCACTGAGAAGCGCTGGAGTTTCTTTAACCGGGCAGCATATGGTATCTGTTTGAGCCCTTTGATCCTCTTGGTGAGGTACTTTTGGGGTCTTTCCAGTTGCTGCAGGTGTCTGGTAAGGTACATCCCAAAAGGGGCATTGTACTCAATTATGGGCCTGATGAGGGATGAGTAAAGAGGCACGATGACCTCCCCTGATCTAGATGTGAATCCCTTCATGATTAGGTGGGCTATATAAAATGTTTTTCTAACCACTTTGGCCACGTGGTTGTCAAATGAGAGATTGCTATCAACTTGGGTCCCCAGGGCCCTAATTACTTCTTCTGTACTTAATGGATTACCACCTATGTGGTAATTTGTGGGCACTTTGTTTTTGCCAAAGAGGATGACTATACACTTTTTGGCATTTAGCTTGAGGCCATGGCTGTGGCACCAGTTGTCTGTTTCTATGAGGCCCTTTTGGAGGATGCTTGTGTCGGCTGGAGAGTCGATTATGGCGCCCAGTTTGCAGTCATCTGCGAACTTGGTCAGCCACAGTCCTTCCGTGTTGGCCTGTACCTCCGAGAAATATATACCGAACAAGAGAGGTCCCAGGACTGAGCCTTGTGGGACACCACTTGTAACTGGTTTGGAGTCTGACATGGCTCCAGCAATTCTAACCATGTGGGTTCTGTCCTTGAGCCAGTTTGCAACCCATCTAGTGACATAAGGATTTATATTTAAGCTGATGAGCTTATCTATAATGCCCGAGTGGGGTATTGTATCGAAGGCTTTTGCGAGGTCCAGGTAGGCTGTGTGGACCACCTTCCCCTCGTCAATGGCCTTGGTGACTGTTTCAAAGAAATCAACCAGGTTTAAGAGGCAGGATCTGCCCTTAACAAAGCCGAACTGGGTAGGATCCAGTGTCTGTAGGTCCCCAATATCTTTATTTATGAGGTCCATGATGATCCTTTCCATAGCTTTGCAGACCAAGCTAGTCAGGCATATGGGGCGATAGTTTCTAGGATCCGTTGAGGCACCACCTTTATGGAGAGGGACCACTGTTGCTGTACGCCACTCTTTGGGCACATATCCTGTAGTAAGGCTGAGATTGAACAGTAGTTTTATGTTTGGGTTTAGCTCTTCTTGGAGTTCATGTAGGACACAGCCCGGGACACCGTCTGGTCCCATTGATGCTGTGTTTTTTGCTTTGGAGAGGGCGGCTCTTAACTGAGCATCTGAGATGTCGGGGGGGGGGGCAGCACTCTGCTGGGATAGATATTTGCCCTTTTGGTGGGGAGGGGGGGGAGAAGTTTGCGCTGAACCTGTCAGCTAGGATGTTGGCAATGTCTGTGGGTTCAGTGTATTTTTTGTCATTTTATCTATGCTACATCATGAATATAACAGAACCATTAAGTACAAAAAGCAGGTTATGGTGTATCTGTGCACTGTTTCTACTCCATGAGTAAAAAAGCACCATTGGGTACATGTAGCAGGTTATAGTGTATATGTGCACTGCTTCTGCACCATGAGTAAAAGGGCACCATTAAATACATGCAGCAGGTTATGGTGTATCTGTGAACTGCTTATACGCCACAAGTAAAAAAGCAGCATTAGGTACATTTAGCATGTTATGGTGTATCTGTGCACTGCTTCTGCACCATGAGTAAAAGGGCACCATTAAATACATGCAGCAGGTTATGGTGTATCTGTGAACTGCTTATACGCCACAAGTAAAAGAGCAGCATTAGGTACATTTAGCAGGTTATGGTGTATATATGCACTGCTTCTACACCACGAGTAAAAGAGCAGCATTTTGGGCCTTAGAATGTGAGAGCTATGCCACTCAATGAAGTCAACTGTCAGAGATTTTGACTCTGAAGGAATCCATCCCTTTCAATTATCGGGGATCCTTGCTTCTCCCCCTTCTCTCCGTCTTTCACCATCACTCTCTCCCTCCCACACACAGATGATATTCAGAACTCTGGCCAGTTTTCTTTGAGTGGTGCAGCTCCAATCCTATTACCTTCTTGTGGTCATTGCAATTGGCCTGTACCCTCCATGTTAGTATCCATTCTAGTTCTTTGTCAACACAGTAAAATGCAAAGCATATAGGAACCGCAGATTGTTTTGGTAGGAAGAAATGTGAACAGACAGAAATGAGCCTAGTGTAATGTGAAATTCTAGCTTTATTTTATGTTTTTTTTTGACAGTTAAAACCATACTAGCAGCTGCATTTGTATATCAAACTATCTGTTTACTTGATTAAAATGACCATCTGAAGGACATGGTCAGTCCTTTTCAGTGGCATAGTGTCCACTTAATACAAAGCATAGTCCTTCCCATGGTATTGAAAGTGGAGGCATGGCATAATTCCACTCGGTACACAGAGACCTCTACGGTCGCGCAGTAGTGGTGCTGCGGTAGCATTGTCGCCTCACAGCAAGACGTTGTCCCATTTGATTGTCAGCTAGAGCGTCTTCTGTGTGGAGGAATGTGTGAATGGGCATGCCTTTGTTGAAGGCTGTGCGTCAGGGCTGGTAACGCGGCACGTAAAAATTCACTACCAAACATTAGCGGACTGGAGTTCCGCTGTGGTGACCCCTAACCGGGATAAGCCGAAAGACACAACAACAACACAGAGACCTCTACATAATGTCCTGTCAGCACCAAACACAGGTACCATGGCATAGTGTTATCTCAGTACTGAACAGAAGGAGTAGAACATAGGGTCCAGTCAGTATTGAACAGGGGCCATAGCATAATGCCCACTTGTTACTGAACACAGGTGCAACAGCAGAGAGTCCACTGTATTGAAAAGTGGGATTACAGTATAGGACCAAACAATACTGAACACAGATGCCACAGCACACTCTGCTCGATGTTTAACAGTGGGACTACAATATAGTGTCCAGTCAGTGTTAAACACAGGGGCTAAAGCACAGTTCCCATTTAGGAGAGAATGCAGGGGCCACCAGCATAATCCCCATTTAGTAATAAACATTGGGCCCTCGGCATAATATGCAATGATTACTGAATGCAACGGTCACAGCATAGTGCCCATTCAGTACTGAACACGGGGGCTATTAGCATAGTGTCCACAACATATTGAATGTAGGGGCCATGGCATGATGCTCACTTGGTACTTATCACAGAGGCCGAAGCACAGTTTTCACTCAATACTGAGCACAGGGGCCACAGCAGTGTCTGTTCAGTACTGATCACAGGGGCCAACACATGGTGTAGTAGCTTAGTGTGTACTGAGTACTAAACCTGCAGCCAGGACTATAGTCTTTACTCAGTACTGAACATAAAATCCATATCATGCAGTCATTGCTAACCTCGTGGTCAGTAACCCAGCATAGACTCCATACTGAACTTAGAGGCACCAGGTTAATACCTGCTCAGGTCTGAAGGCAGGTGTCACCAGTACAGTAAACACATGGGTCAACAAAGTGACCAGCAGCATAGCATGCACTCAGTAATAAAACTGTGGCCAGCGATGTAGCATTCACTGAGTACAGGGCCATTCACATGATAGGAACACAGGGTCATTGAAGTAGTGGCCTCTTGGTAGTTCACACATGCTGGCAATGTAACATCATTTTGTATTGACCGGAGCGGCCAGTAACCTAACATTACTGAACATGGGATAAGCACTAGAGTGTCCTTTCTGTACTTGGCTCTAGAATCACTGACATGCCACCAGCACAATGTAAAGGAACCAGCAGTGTGTCGTTGGTTCAGTACAGAAAACATGGATTGGCAGCACCGTGTGATGTACCTGGCAGTGACGCTATGTGACAGTAAAAATCCAGTGTGGTGTGTGTAAAAGGAATAATGTAAATGGAAATGAATTGCATCCTGTGAAAAAAGGTGGGAAAAAAAAACTAATGTGTAGATTATACGTTTTGTGACACTTTCTGGCAGTAAAATGTTATACAGATTCTGACACCTACATGAAACATTGTCATGGTAGCATTTACTTTTTTCTTTTTTACACCGTTTATCTGCAGCATACAACTGATAAGATATTACTTTCTTTTCCTTTGTTATGCCTTTCATAAACGGCTGCCTTTTGGTTACTTTATATTGCATGTACTTCCTTTTTTTCATACATTTCCTGAAATCTGTGGCTTTGTTATCAGATGAACTCTGAACAATTGCACTTTTGAAGAAAAGGCAGCTGTCTGTGTTGTAGATTAACTACCCACCATCGACACGCTCAAAACTCATGAGCTACCTTTTAGGGTTTGCTGGTCACATGAAAATATATACAATCCTGATTGCTTTGTATGGTTTATGTAATGTACTTGAAATAGTTTTACATGAAAGTAAGAGATTTCTTATAGTTATTGGAAATTGACAAATGTTATTGTCTAGGCACATGAACAGTAAGGCAGGAAGAAAGGGCACCTTTGGTGGAGTAAAATAAGTAAACTGTATTTTTTTTATCCAGTGCAGACTGTACTAGCTAAAGTCTGAGACGAACTGCAGTCCAAAAGACATCGTCTGCCGTATTAGGCAGTAGTTGCATCTTATTTATTGTATGCAATGTGTCATTCCATTCCAACCATAGGTCACAAGGGCTGCTTGTAAAAGCTAAAAGTATTGCATAATTCTGAGTTAACATTTGTAGCTTTGTTTTTGATAGGGAGAATCCATCTTTAGTGAAGGAATAACTTAATTCTTAAGAAAGCATGTTGTGTACTGCCAGGCCATGAAAAAAATGACACTGGGCAAGTTGTTTGCGCATGGCCAAAGCCAGGAGTATTTCAACATACTGTTTAGTTAGAGAAATAAACATTTGAAGAAATGTAATGCTCATAGGAAAGAATTTAACTGCAATTATATTGATTATGTTCTGTCTACATGGAGGCGAGCTTATGCTTTTAAACTTGAAGGAATGGGAAGACATACACTGATGCATGTTTTTAATCTGTTCCAGATAAGCAGACAATATCTTATTTATTTATTTATTTTGTAACTGACGTGACAGCACTGACTGCCCAGCAGTGTGATCATTGGCTCTAGAAGACCGTTAGTTATGTCTGATACGACGCACTGAACCCATGTACAAAAATAGGGGAAAAGGAGTTTGATATCAATGCACGGGTGAAATGAATGCCTCTGAGGATGTTACTTTGAGGCTTTGGCTCTCCAGGGGATGCTAGCTGTTGTTTATTCCACATGGTGCTGTTTTGTCAGTGTCTGGTTTGATTCTGTATACATTTATTATACATTACGATATATATATATATATTTTTTTTTTTGCTTTTTGGCTTTAACTTTACCTGGAATCTGCACCTAATATACTGGCACTATTTTCAGTAGCACTGTTTTATTTTCCTGCAGAAAAGAACAAGTGTTAACTGCATGCAGTTTCACTCTATGCATGTATGTATATACATTGGTTAGCAGGTGGTGCAGAGGGGTAAGTCTGAGTTGTAGTTCCTGTGGTACTGAGTTTGATTCCTTCTTAGCAGTTGCTGCAGAGGAGTAAGTCTGTGACTTCTAGTTCCTGTGGTACAGAGTTTGATTCCTTCAGCCCTCATTTGTCTACTTTGAGACCTTTAGCAAGTCACTTAACCAGACGGTGTTGCTTTAATGTCCCCCCTGAAATGGGACTGTGTCCAGTCAACCTACCTGGTTAACAAATGGATGTTGCTGTTATTATTAATAATATCCTCATCATCATTATTTTGTTATTATTATTAATAATGTATCATCATCATTTTATGTGTGCATGTATTTATCGCTCTCTCTCTCTCATATATATAAAATGTGTGTGTGTGTATGTGCATGCATCCGCGTGCATGCACATATTCAGATATGGATAGAAAACATTTGAAAGTGTATGTATTTCTATGTATATGATTACTTCTGTAGATATGCAGTTATAATGAATTTGTGTTTAGAAAGTTTGTGTGTAAATGTATGCATGTACATATATTTACACACATGCACACACTGTTGCATTGTGGAGAATTTATGGTTTACTGCAGGTGAATTGGTGAATTTGAGTGTTTTATGCGACATAACTACTGGTCTGTTTGCTAACTGTATCTGCATTACAAACCTCGCAGTGGCATTGGATCTGGACTGATGTGTACCCCTTCCTTACTATTCTTTACGTGGATTGTTTGTTTTATTCTGTAGGTCAGCGTCTGCACAGCTAGTAATTTGCTTTCATCTGTGGTTTCTCTTGATAGCACAGAGCATGACCTCTGTGTGGTTTAGTCATTTCCTTGATTTGGTTTTCTTTGTATGGATAGATATCAAGCATGCAGTCTGGTTTGACTGTGTACTGTGAGCCCCTGGTGGATTACAAACTGCATGTTTGTACTATTAGCCTCTTCATCTCCTGCTTGCACATTTTGTGACTTTTTGCTGGTTTTGATAACTTTTTGTATTCCTACAAATTTCTCTCAAAAAAGGACTAGGTCTACACTGTCAACTGAATGGTACATAAAATGGGTAATATATGCCGTGACTTCCCTCCTCTGGACCAGTGATTAAGGGGCCTCAATCCTCACCACGGACATCGGTGAGGGACGTTCACTCAGAACAAAAGTAGATACATACAGTATTTCCAGATGCAGCTCTCTGCACTAAGCACAGTTTCCCTTAAGAGCACATAGGGAACACACTCAGTCTTGAGGATGGATTTCCCTTTCTCCAGGCCCCAAATAAGACCCCCCACTGACACAACTGTAGAGTTGAGTCCTCAGCCGAGTGTTCCAAGCCAAGTCCTCCACCACCCTCTCTGTGAAACCAGTGCTCTGTGTCCCTACTTCAAGTAGCTGACACACACACACACACACACACACAGACACACACACACACACACACACACACACACACACACACACACACACACACACACACACACACCAGGAAAGGCTGGTACAGATTTACCAGCTATGCCCTCTCTGCCCAGACTGTAAGGTAGATACTGCCACCAGAACACTTTAAAGCCAACTGTTTTAAGGCTCTTACAAGGGTACCTAATTATACTGAGTAAAATTAATACTAATACAAATGGTAGTGTTTGACCAATGCAGCAAGGCTTTCAGGAGTGGCCACAGTGTTACCAAATAAATATAAGTACTCTCAAAGGTTAAAATATTCTCTAAAAGACCAGCCACAATGAAAAGTTTTAATGTATTTAATAATAAATAATAACAGAACATGAAAATACTAAATATCTATTTACAATAAACACCAGAGTTGCAATCACAGAAAATGTGTTCTTAATTAGCTTATTTGCTAATTAATTAAAACTAGACTCAGCTGCTCAGTTTTGCTAATTAATTAGAATTGGTTGTCTCACATATGTAATTAATTAGAATTAGAAAATGTTGAAACTAATTAGGCAAATTAGATTTTTAATTGGCAACTTACTGCCGACTGTATTAACTTGCAACTTGTCACTCCCATGTGTTCAGCTTGAAAACAATGTAGTCAATGTTAAATCATAAAAGTTAAACAATATCTCTAAGCACATGTTTAGCTAACTCAGCTGCACGGTAATATGCATTTAAAACCATAAAATAGTAAAATCATCAAATAGTGATGTTCATCGATTGGTCTCTGCTGCATTTGGCAATGACGAGCAACTCCAGTGATGTATCACTAAGTCTGCTTCAGGTAGGCAAAGTAATCCAGTCAGCAGTACTGAAAACAGTTTCAGTGTTTGCTGAAGTAGCAGGTATACAGTGGTGCTTAAGATGTAACTTGTATAAGGTTGGAAATTATTCTTGGCACGCATTGTCACTCCAGTAGACTAGCGGCTCCAAGCTGTTGCATGGTGATGACAAATTCTGATTCATTGCTGTTTGTTGGTGTGCTGCTTTTTTCCATCATGTATGTAAAAAGAATGTCTGGCTGTGAAGCTGATGTGTGGTGCTGTGGTATTGGTGCACATGTGACTTCTTCTATAGGTAGTCTATGATTATATGATTGACTTAATACTTGCATCTTGGTCAATAATGCTTGTCATACTGCATTGCTGTCACCTGGAACTGTTGTCCACCTCAGTTCGAATCATGGATCCACAGCTGTGGCAATCAGGCAGTGTGCCTGGGGAAACAGATAATCACATCTGTTGCTCAATGATGCCAAGAGACCAGACTTGACTGACGTACAATACTGTAGTTCAGTGTTCTCTATGTGTTTCTTCAAGTTAACTATTTTCGGTAGAATCTGGCTACTCATCACAACAACTTCAGATTGCAGGCAAACAGTAGCCACTTCAAATGGACTCGAGCTGCTCTATTTTTCATAGTACAGCAAAGTCATTTGGTGTGAAAGTAATTTTGAATGGCAGAATATCGCAAACTCACTGAAGGGTTCCTTCATAGGTAGGTACTAGGCTATCAGCCCAAGGGCCTAAGTAAGCCTAGCCAGCAAGGTTCCCTGACTTACGCCACCCAAGAAAGTTAATTTCCTGTGCCTCTGTCGAGCAGAGCCACAGAAGTGATCCCTGGGGTGTATTTCCTATTTCCCATCTACTCATCAAGATTTTTCTTGAAGAGTGCTAATGAGGAACTTTGCTTGACATAGATGGGTAGCTTCTTCCAGAGTATAGGAAGTCTCTGTCGGACAGGAATCCATCCCTCCAGCATGTGCTGTTTATTGTGGTGACAAGGTTTAGGTCCCTAGAGCATGTAGCTTGGAGGGATTGGGATTTCTTTAGGTGTAGCATGTCCATTAGCTCTGGGTTTAACATAGCTTTATATGTTAGGCAGAGATCTCCTCTGAGCAGGCGATATGCTACAGAGTAAAGCTGGAGTTTTTTGAGACTATCAGTGTAGGGCATCTGTTTGTGGACATTAATTCACTTTGTGAGGTACTTCTGTGGCCTTTCCAGCTGCTGCAGATGTCTTGTGAGGTACATTCCAAAAGGGGCATTGTACTCTATAATGGATCTAATGAGTGCAGAGTATAGGGGAACACTGACCTCTTTTTTCCTGGATGAGAACCCTTTTGTGATGAGGTGTGCTACATAGAAGGATTTCCTGACTACTGTGGTGATGTGATTATCAAAGGAGAGACTACACTCCACCTGGGTCCCAAGGTTTCTTATCACACATTTGGCATTAAGTAGACTGCCGTTTATGTGGTAGTTCATGGGTACAGAGTTTTTACCAAAGGGGATGACACTGCACATTTTGGCATTGAGCTTGAGGCCATGCCTCTGACACCAGGCATCTGTCTCAGTGAGGCCCTTCTGTAGGATGTTCACATTATTTCGAGACTCGACTATGGCTCCTAATTTGCAGTCATCTGTGAACTTCGTTAGCCAGAGGCCTTCTGTATTAGCCTGTACTTTAGAGAAGTAGATACCAAACAGGAGAGGTCCCAGAACTGAATCCTGTGGTACTCCACTTGTCACTGGTTTGAAGTCAGATTTGGAGTATGCAACTTTTACAGTGTGGGTTCTGTCAGTGAGCCAGTTGGCTACCTATCTTGTGACATAGGGATTTATACCTAGTTTAGTGAGTTTAGCTATAATTCCAGAATGGGGGATGGTGTTGAAAGCCTTGGTGAGGTCAAGATAGGTTGTGTGAACCATCTTACCCTCGTCTACAGCTTTGGTGACTAGGCATGATCTACCTTTCACAGACCTGAACTGGATGGGGTCCAGAGTTTGGAGGTTACCAATGTCTTTGTTTATGTGTTCCATGGGATAGCTGTTGCTGTGTGCATTCAGTGGGCACAAAGCCTGATGTGAGACTATGATTGAACATGGTGCTTAGGTGGGGAGCCAGTTCGTTCTGAAGTTTGTGTAAAACGCAGCCTGGGATGTTGTCCGGTCTCATGGATGCTGTGTTTTTGGTTTTAGACAGTGCAGCTTTTACCTGCATAGATGTGATTACAGAGACTCTGCATTCTTCCTGTATAGATATGGGCCCTTTAGGGGAGTGAGAGGGGGTAAAGTGGGCCCTTTAGGGGGTGAGAGGGGGGTAAAGTCAGCACTGAACCTATCTGCCAGGATGTTGGCAATATCAGTTGTTTCTGTAATTTTTGTGCCATTGTGCTATAACTCAGAGCAGATCTGGGTGTTGCCATTGAGATTCTTGACATAGCTATAGAATGCTTTGTGGTTGCCCTGAGAATCAGTGGCGATTTTGTTTTCGTAGCTAGCATTGGAGGATCTTATAAGGGATCTTAGCTTCTTACTGAGGCTGACCAGGGAGCTCCTCCACTCATGGGATATTACTCTCTTTTGCAACAGTTTCTTCCTTCTGTTGTAGAGTTTATTTATGGCAGGGGACCACCAGATTGGCTTCCTTTTTTTGGAGGATAGCATCTTGGTTCTGTTTGGGATAGCACGATCCATAAACTCGTATAAGTGCTTATAGAGTGCATTTGTGTAGGATTCAGCAGTCGTCACTGTTTTGTCCATCTGCATGGGGGTCATGAAGTTCGCCACTTCTGTCTTAAGGAGCATGAAGTTGGCTTTGAAGAAATTTTTTACCGTGGTTTCCTTAATGGGGGGGAGGGAGCGGGATGCAGATATCTAGGGTGATTAGCTTATGGTTGGATCTGACTTCAGTTGTGGAACACCGGTCACTCATGTTGGTAATAACTGGGTCTAGGATATTGTTGCCCATGGTGGGGGTGTGGATAAGTTGATCCAGGGCATTGGAAATTATGATGCTGCTTAAACTCTGAGCTTTGGCTGGCTAAGACCTACCTGCAATCAAATGGACGTATAAGTGAATTTATGTAAATCTTTATCTGCACTTTTTTCAAGTAATACAGCATTTACATTGATTATTTGTGTTGCATTGAATATTATCTAGCTGGAAGTTGTGGCTCTGTTTTTTCAGTTAGTTCCCCACTCACCCTCCTTGCTTTTGTTTTGGTGTTAATGTTGGTGGCTTTGAAACTGCCCGCCCCTCTTGTAAATTTGCATTTACATAGTCCTCCTGGGCCCATCTCATTTGCTCACTCATCTGCTTTCACTGTATTTGTGTTTCTTCCTACTTCATTACTTTATTTTGCTTTTGCGTCATCTTAAAAGTACTCAATTGTATTTATTACTGCTTGGTGTAACTATCATTCTAAGCCTTTTGGCTTAAACACTTGGGCCTCAGACCAGTATTTTACATTAAGAAGGTTTGTGGCCTGCATTGCTGTGGCAGGACAGGTAGCTTACATCCTTCTAGGTTGGGAACTGCTGATTGAAGGCTCAGTGTCTGTTATTCTAAAAGTGTATTAGTTCTGGTTTAAGCACTTGGGCTTCAGGCCAGTTATTTTACATTAATAAGGTTTGTGGTCTGCACTCTTGTGGGAGGAGAGGCTGGACTCTGCCCTTCTGAGCTGGGAATTTCTGGTTAAAGGCTTATAGTGCCTGCATATTTGAACTGTTTCTTACTGAAATTGGTGCGCCTTGTTTGCTGTAGCATAGATGAGATCCAGGCCTGCTGAATCTAGCTTTGTTTGTATAACTTGAGCACTAATCCAGGCCTTCTCTTTTGGAGAAGGTTCCCCTGCACCCCAGTGGCAGGAGTGTGCAGTTAGAACTTGTTTGATTGAAGACTACAGGAACAGGGCTCAGTTTTGAGATTTTTTAACTGGTTAATTGGGTAATTTGTTTAAAAGCCTTTTCTGATTGCTTGTCATCATCTAAAGCTGTTTTAAGTGTATTTTTTACTGTTTGTAGTCGTTTAAAGCTGTTTTAAGTGTATTTTTTACTGTTTTTGCCTTATCTTTTCAAAAAAAAAAAAAATCCTTGTTTCCCACCTTTCTAAGCTAGTATAGTCCAGTTTTCAGGCTAGTGCTGAATTCAGGGCTTTGTTACAAGTTTCTGAGTTTCCCATACCTTACTTGGATAGAAGGAGGTTTCTCTGTTCACCTGTGAGAGAGGGAGCTTTGAGCAGCCATCTGTCCCTGGAGGAGTGGTACCAGCCCAGAAGTTAGTAGTTTTATAGGCCATTTTAGGCTAATTTCTATCTCTTTCATTTCCCTGCTGTAAAAAACGTATTTGCACAGTTTTGCACGTCCGGGCAGCGCCAGTTAGCTAGGGCCAAATTATTCCCGGCTCCACCAAGTCTCCTCTTCTGTTTTTCCCTTGAAAGTAGTCTAACTCTCAACCTAAGCACTTAAAAAGCATCCTACAGTTCAGCACTTGCTCAGACCTAATAGCAAGCACTAATATACCCCGACACTTGATTGCCCAGCAGGGCAAGGCTCATTATTCACCCCTCACCAACCAAGCGACTAAGCAGCTCACCCTACTATTTAGGCATGACCAAAGAGCAATTTCAGGTATACTCTCCAGTCCAGCTGGTGAACCTGGGTATCCTGAGGCAATGTTACAACTGCCTCATGTACACAGACAACCCTCTCCTCCCACCACAAAACATTAACATATGTGAGAGATGCAATTATATAGCTAAATTGGAGGCCAAGCTCTCTCCACCCAAGACTGGAACAGACAGTCATGAGGAGAAGGTTAACACTTGCACCACACCTCCAGCCTCACGTAGACTTACCAAACCAGCACTGGCAAAAAATAACATAAATACACAAAATCATACTCTGAGGCTCTAAATAAAACCTGCAAAAGCATCCGAGAGCTCCAAAGCAGACACCCAAAAAACCTGCACCTCCTGTAACAAACCAGACAACACATAAAACACAAAATCAGTGTGCCGCACAATCACAGCCCTTAAGGCGAAATAACATACCTAACACACTAGTAATAGATGACTCTATAGTCAGGCACACTGACGTCCCACTCACTAGGCTGGACAAGGAGAAGGTTACTGTTTAGCTGCCTGTTGGTAGCCAGAGTCCGTCACATAACACAAGCACTCAGGCCACTCCAGAACAAGTACAAATATGACTCTGTCATTGTTCATGTTGGTGTGAATGACCTGAGATGTACCTCCCTGGACTACATGAAAAGAGACATGGAAGAGCTCTCTGATCATGTAGCCCAGGCGGGTATGACCCTGAGTAGCATCCTGCCCTCACCAAGAATGATACCACGGTATAAAGAAAAAATGATCAATTTCAACAATTGGCTAAGCTTCTGGTGTCATTCAAAGGGGATTCAGTGTCTGTCAGCCTGGAACGACATGCTCGACAAGCCTCGTTGTTTCGCAAGAGACAGCTTTCACCTGTCACCCCTAGGCCTTTGAATACTGGCCAAGGCTCTTGCTGCCCCCATAGTGCCTTTTTTAGGCAAGGCTCAAAAGTCAAACCCACCTCTGTAAACAGCACAAATAAAAAAAATGAGGGTTATGCTGCTCAATGCCAGGAGTTTAAATCTCAAAATTCACGTGCTCGAAGCACTCCTCAGTATGGAGAACATCGACATCTGTGCAGTAACTGAAACCTGGTTCAAGGCTCCACAGAGCACCCCAGCACTACTGGGCTACAACTCATACCACACATTTCGGCCACAGAACATGGACCGAAACACAAAAGGAGGGGGTGTGTCCATATTCATCTAGGATACCTACACCTCCATGTTAGTGGTGCAGCATGATACCTCTGAGATCATCCATGTGCAACTAACATCGGGCAAATCTGCAAAGCAAATTGTGGCCTGCTACAGATTACCCTACATGACCCAGGACCACCATTCCGCCTTTCTGGAGACACTGGAAAACATGAAGGTCCTACCGAACACCCTGATATTGGGTGATTTCAATTACCCTACAGTTAAATGGGAAAACTACTCAAGTACAAACTCCCAGGTCCAGCTCTTCCTGGAATTTATCAACTCAAATGCCCTAGATCAGCTGGTAAACTCCCCTACCAGAGGTGAAAACATATTGGACCTGGTCATCACCAACATGGGCGACAGGTGTTCCGCACTGGAAGTCAACCCGTCACTGGTTAGATCAGATCATAAACTAATCACTCTGGATGTCCACACCACACCACCATCCCCAACCAAGGAAACCACAGTGAAAAACTTTTCTATAGCAAACTTCACCTTACTTAAGACAGAGGTGGTAATTTTCACAGCCCCCACACTAAAGGATAACAGTGTCCAAGATGCAGGAACCTTTACAAGTGCACTCTATGAGCACCTACAAGGATGCATGGATCGTGCCATCCCTAGCAAAACCAAGACTCACTCCCCTAAGAGAAGGAAACCAGTCTGGTGGACCCCTGCCATAAACAGGCTATACAATAGAAGGAGGAAACTAGTTCAGGAAAAAAGCAAATCCCAAGAAGGAAAGACATCCCTGATCAGTATCAGTAAGAAACTAAGGTCCCTCATAAAATCATCCAAGGCTAACTTCGAAAGAAAAATAGCCAAGGATTCAAAAGATAACCACAAAGCCTTCTTTAGCTATGTCAAGAATCTATGTGGCAACTCGCAGATATGCTCTGAGCTAGTGCAAAATAGCACAAAATGTACTGAACCTACTGATATTGCCAACATCCTGGCAGATAGATTCAGTGCAAACGTCACCCCCCTCTCACCCCCAAAAGGGCCCACAACAATACCGGAAAAGTCTAATGTTTCAGAAATCACAGTTGCACAGATGAAAACAGCCCTTTCAAAAGCCAAAAGCACAGCGTCAATGGGGTCAGATGGTGTCCCAGGCTGTGTCTTGCACAAACTACAGAACGAACTAACCCCCCACCTAAACATACTGTTCAACCTCAACCTCTCCACAGGCTATGTAGAATGGTGCACAGCAACGGTTATTCCGCTCCACAAAGGAGGGGCCACAACTGACCCTGGTAACTATCACCCCATAAGCCTGACTAGCCTGGTCTGCAAGGCTATGGAGCGCATCATCATGGAACTCATTAACAAAGACATTGGGAACCTCCAAACACTTGACCCGACCCAGTTTGGCTTTATTAAGGGCAGACCATGCCTACTAAACCTGGTTGACTTCTTTGAGACAGTCACCAAGGCCATAGATGAGGAGAAGGTGGTTCACACAGCCTACCTCGACCTCGCCAAGACTTTTGACACCATTCCCCACTCGGGAATTATACAAAAACCTCACCAGCCTGAACATAAACCCCTACGTCACAAGATGCGTTGCCAACTGGCTTACAGACAGAACTCACACGGTAAGAATAGCGGGCTCCAGGTCCAACTCTAAACCTGTCACAAGTGGTGTCCCACAAGGCTCGATCCTGGGACTCCTACTGTTTGGCATATACTTCTCATAAGTTAGCTGCTAGTAGTTTAAATAAAAACCTACGCATTATTAATCAAGCATTATTAAGCAGCGGCTTGATAGAAATAAAGTCGTTCAACCCGGGGGGGGGGAGGTGGAGGCATCAGTGAATAGTTGCCACCTCATTTCCTTATAAGATAAATGTCCTTTATAATTAGTAGGTTTTTATTTAAACTACTAGCAGCTAACAAGTGTAGGGACATGATTCATGTTGTATTTTATATTCTATATTTATGGTTTTTATTGTTTACATATATGATGGTTATACTTTTATCTGCTACAGCTTTAAATTTGGCTACATTTTTGGTGTCAAATAATTAATTTAAATGGCAACTGTTTCATTCATTGAATTTAGTTCTGAAGAAGCCTGTATTGCTAACGGGTGAAAGTGCTTAATTCTCAGTATGTTGTTAGTTGTTTTTCAACTATTGTCTTCATTAAATGTTGGATAATTTTAAACGGTCTTTTCAAACTGTCATTTAATAACGGCAAGGTTGGAGTATTGGCATCTCATGGCAGCATAGCGGTTGGCGTAAGCTTTATTCATCTGTTTGTTGGTTTAGTTGTTGTGCGAACGCCATTCAATGACTGTATTTGTGGCTGATTAACAAAGTCTTGGGTCCTGCATCGGTTGCTGTCCCTTCTTCCATGATGTCAGGTCATCAGGGGTATACAACATGCAGCCGACACCATTACATCAGTCTTTCTTGCCGCGCGGTGCCCAAAGCAGAAGCAGTTTGCAAGTGCCGGTCGGCCGACTCCTGAAATTTTCGTTTTCGATCTTCAGAACCGAAGTCTTCAACTAAAAGCTAAGTACCCCTTTGGGGAAACCTTTTTCTTGCTCCTTACCGATGTCAGTAAAAGTTAATAATTGTATTACTTGTGGGAAGCAAATACCTCATAAGGATTTTCACTTGTACTGTATTCCTTGCCTAGGCCCTGACCACAACATACCTTGCTGTCGGTTTTGTGCTTTATTTAATCAGCGCACTATCCGTCATCGGTACATTTTTGCTTCTAAATATTTCGGCTGTCTGTTTAATTATCCAGAAATGACGTTGGTTAGCCATCCGACTATCGGAATACCAAAAATATGCAAAGAAAAAGACAGAGACAGGCCGTTGAGGTCCAAAACTGCCAACGAAGCTTCTCCTAAGCCAGTCAACAGTTTGCCGGTACTCAGTGAGGCACATTCGCAGCTCCTGATACCCGCTACTTCTGATTTGCAGGCCTCTACTGAGACCCATTCGGAGTCCGGTATGCAGCGAGATGCTTCACATATGGAACCCGTGGATGTCTCTACCTTGGATGGGTCCGGAGCCACTGAGCAGGTACCAGCTTCTGAGAGTGTATTCAGGCCTACAGACTTGCATATTAAACCAACTCCAACTTCAGTACTAAGGCCTAAATCTCGATGAATGTCTAAAAAAACAACTCCCAGGCCACATGTGTAGACCCCTATTGCCTAAAAAACAATTGATCAAAATGGCTGAAGATTTAATTACTCTAATCAGGGGTAGTCAACCCCCCCCCCCCCAAGAGTCCTAGGATTGAACTTGACTATGAATCTTCTGAACAGGACTCTGTTTCTTCTGACTCTTCTAATGATCTGGATTTGTCCGTACCTACTTATGAGGACTCTGATGCAGAGGATTCCATTCCCTCTGCCTCTCCGCCTGAGGATTTCTCTCTTGGGGAAACTTTACATACTTTAAGGGAGCATTTCCACTGGGAAAGTCAGGATTTCTCTGACTCCAAAAAGAGGCTTAGGGATTTCCTTCTTCTTCCTCAGCATAGGCCTTTGGCTATACCTCCTGTACTAGACATTGTTGATGATGTGTTTAGGGAATCCAGTATGGCCCCTGATTTTCTGCCTCCAGCCCCTAGCAAACCAGACAGGTACTACAGGGTTCCTGAGTCCCACAAATTCCTTTTCAAGAATCCTGTTGCGGATCCTGAAACCATTTCTCAGGGGCCCAAGGGCATTAAGGCTTCTACTGCTAAAATTCCTACCCCTTCTGATAGAGACAGCAGGGCACTGGATAGATGGGGTAAAAAGGTTTATACTTCTGCAACCTTAGCAATCAGGGCTTTAAACTGTCAATTCCATATGCTAAAATATCAACAGCATATCATGGGACTGCTTAAATATAAAATTATGTTGATTTTTGACTGTGTGGAGAATAAAGATTTACAGGATTTATTATATTCAGCTGAAAAAGTTGGCAAACATACTTTGCAGTGTGGTTTTGATTCTTTAGAGTGCTCTTGCAGGGCTGCTGTTACTGTGTCTGTGCTTAGAAGGCATGCTTAGCTTAAGGAGCAATCTCTGCCTGATCATGTTAAAGCACAACTTTTGGATGCTCCTTTACAGCAGGACCACCTGTTTGGCAATAAGGCCTGAAGAAGTTCTAAAAAAGATGGAAGATAAAGCTAAATCTATGTAAACTGTGAAATATTTCTTACAAGTACAACCTCCTAGATTTAGTAGGCACTGGCCTACTAAGAACTGGTCCTTTCCAGCTCCTTCCAGAGCCACTCCAGCCAAACCCAGACATTCCAAAAGCACCAGGTTTCAGTCCCAAGGGACTTTCAGAACTAAGCAATGGGGTGCTTCCACTTCCAAATCTGGAAACAACAAGGCACCACCCTATGGTAAACGGTCTCAATGACTTCCCTTTAAAATGACCAAGCACTTACCTCTTAGCCACCCCTTTGGGGGGAAAACTGGCTCTTCATTCAAGCAACTGGCAACTTATAACCCAGGGCAAATGGGTTTTAAATATGGAGTCCCAGGGATACAGATTTCATTTCCACACACTGCCAACTCCAAACGGGTGGCCAGACCTGCCCCCAAATCAGTGGGCAGAGGCTCAGAAACAAGTACATTCCCTCCTAAACATGGGGGCTATTCAGCCGGTACCAGAAGAGGAAAAGGGACAAGGTTTCTATTCCAGACTTTTCCTGGTACCCAGAAAAGACACATCATGGCGTCCAATTCTGGACCTGTCTACTCTAAACACCTTTCTGGACATTCCAAAATTCAAGATGCTGACTCCTCACCAGTTACTTCCTATGCTAGGCAAGGATGCCTGGTTGGCAACTCTAGATTTAAAAGAGGCTTACCTGCATATCCCAATCAGGGAATATTGCAGAAGATACCTTTGCTTCAAAGCAGGCTGCATGCATTATCATTTCTCTGCACTGCCCTTTGGCTTGTCTACTGCGCCCAGGATATTCACAAAGTGCCTGGCTCCAGAAATTGCATTACGCAGGCAAAGAAGTATTCAAATATATCCATACCTGGATGATTGTCTAATTCAGGCAGAAAACCAGGCCATTCTTCTAAAACATCTAGTGTTTGTAAAAAGAGTTCTAACCTGTCTAGGGTACACCATAAACAAAAAGAAATCTCAACTGGTACCCTCTCAAAAAATTACATTCATGAGTGCAAGCTTGAATACAACTGCCCAGATGGCTTTCCTTATGCCAGAAAAGCAAATTACTTACTTCAAATAGGTGGCCACAAAAACCCTGCTATCTGCAAGGCAAATACTGCAAGCCTTGTGGTTCATGGCTTCCTGCATTCTTCTAATTCCATATTGAAGACTGCATATGAGGAAACTTCAGTGGTACTTAAAAAGTTTATGGAGTTAGCATTGTCACGGCCTGGAAACAATGATTCCTATCCTACCTTGCCTGCGCCTAGAGTTCTTATGGTGGGCAGAGGCCTGCCACCAAAACAAGGGACTGCCATTCACACCACCCCCTGCTGCCCAAACACTAACTACAGATCCATCAGAGTATGCATGGGGGGCTCATCTGGTAGGGAAGTGCATTCAGGGCAAATGGAGCCCAAATCAAATGCACCTTCATATCAATTAAAAAGAAATGCTAGCTGTACAGAATGCACTGACAGCCTTCAAGGACTACCTTCATCCAGTACAATTACTGATAAAGATGGACAACACCACGGTTATGTGGTACATAAACAAGCAGGGGGTACACATTCCTACCCCTACTGCAGACTAGCCATGGCATTGTGTAACACGGCCTTGACCTACCAAATACAACTACAAGCTCAATTCCTGCCAGGAAAGCTGAATGTTCTGGCAGACAAGCTAAGCAGAAATCTCATGGACCCACATGAATGGAAACTGGAACCATGGATTTTCAACATGTTGACATGCAAATGGGGGAGCCCAGACATAGATCTTTTTGCCTCTCCCCAGAATTACTAGTTGGACACCACAGATTTTCAACATGTTTGACACGCAAATGGGGGAGTCCAGACATGGATCTTTTTGCCTCTCCCCAGAACTACTAGTTGGACAAATGTTGCACAAGAACTCATCACAAAAAAGCCTAGAAAGTGAATGCTCTGTCCTTCAGCTGGAAAAACCTATCAGTTTATGCCTTCCCTCCTCTGCCTCTGCTCTCCAAAGTTCTACTAAAAGTCAAACAGGACAAACCAAAAATGATTTTGATTGCTCCAGACTGGCCTCGCCAACACTGGTACCCTCTCCTGCACAGTGTATCACACATTTCACTGTGGCACCTGCCTCAGACAACTTCCTTACTGTCTCAGCAGGCGAACCAAATTCTGCACCCTCAGCTCCAAACATTGAATCTTGCAGTGTGGCTAATCACTTAAATTCTCTCTTAGAATCCCTCAGCAAACCTGTGATGGATATCATTTTGGAGGCGAGAAGACCTAGTACTAGAAAATCTTATGCTGACAAATGGAAAAGATTCTGTGCCTGGAATCATGAGCACAGCAGTGCCCAATTTACCTCAGATTTTGCAATACTTAACTGAGATGCTTCACAAGGGCCTGTCTTTTTCTTCCATAAAAGCCATGCCTCAGCCATTTCAGCTCATTACAACACAGAACCCCCCCCTCTTGTCTCATCCTCATCTAAAGCAGTATCATCTCAGAGGGGCCAAAAACTTGAGACAACCCAAGAGAGCTCCAACCCCTGCCTGGGACCTTAACTTTGTATTGGAGAAACTCACTCTACCTCCTTTCAAGCCAGCTGCTACTGCAGACTTAAAATTTCTTTAGAAAACAGCCTTCCTTGGGACTCTACTCAAATGTAATGACTGCAACAGTGAAACATGAAGAACATAGTACAGTTGTGTATACTTACCATAAATGTAGATGTTCGAATGTATTCACTGTTGCAGTCCTGTCAATCATTTCAGCTAGAAGAATTTCTGAATTACAGGCCCTTATGTCAGTGGAGCCTTTCATCATTTTTCATGCGGACAGGGTGTCGCTCAGGACCAAGCCATCATTCATGCCCAAGATGGTATCCAGTGTGGCTCTTAATCAGTTCATTCATTTCCCAACTTTCTTTCCCAATCCACAGAACAAGTTGGAGTGGATTCTGCATTCATTGGATGTACACATACAACTTAGATTCTACTTGGACAGGACTAAATCTCGAAGAAAATTTGAACAATTGCTGGAAGCATTTGCTGCAGGGGCAGAGGGGAAGGCTATTTCAAAGCAAACAATTTCTAAATGGATAAGCCATTGTATTCATTTCTGTTATAAGCACCATGGAAAACCTATCCCCCAGGGGATCAGATTTAATTCCACCAGGGCTGCATCTACTTCAGCAGTCTTTCTCAGAGGTGTTCCTACCAGGGATATTCTAGAAGCTGCTACCTGGAGTTCCGTTCATACTTTCAATGAGCATTATCACTTACCAATTTTCTCTAAATCCAGAGCTGGCTTTGCCACTGCTGTTTTGCAGGGCCTTATAGCTGGTCCTAATGCTGTATAAATCCATCCTCCCAACCATAGCTTTGGGAATCTACCCAAATGTAATGACTGCAACGGTGAAACATGAAGAACATAGTACAGTTGTGTACACTAACCATAAATGTAGATGTTCGAATGTGTTCACAATGGGTGGGAGGGTGGCCTAATGGTTAAGGTGTTTGCCTTACAAACACAAGGTTCAGGGTTTGAATCTCACAGGGGATAATTGGCTAGGCTTAAAATGACTTGCAAGGGCAGTTCGCCTAGTACTAACCTATGAACCTATGCAGTCCTGGTTACCCTCCCTCCAGCCCCCTGTTTTTCTCTTACTATACTTCTACTTTCTTTTACTATGCTTAAAAGCCTTTTTGGTGTATTTGCTTTTGTTTGGAGGTATATTTCTGAGTTTTTTAATTATATATATATGTGTGTGTGTATGTATGTATATATATATATATATATATATATATATATATATATATTTGTTTTTTTTTGCTCTCCATTTGGGGGGTGCCTGACATCTGGGGCAAGAAAAACTGATGTAATGGCATGTTTTACACCCCTGACAACCTGAAGTCATGGAAGAAGGGACAGCAACCAACACGGGACCCAAGACTTTGTTAATCAGGCGACTGAGGGCAACCTGCCAGCAGATTACCCAAATGTAATGACTGCAACAGTGAATACACTCGAACATCTACATTTATGGTAAGTGTACACAACTGTACTTTTATGAATTCCAGAAAGCGTTGAGCTAAGGAGTTGGTACACAAATAGTTTTCTCAGTTAATGGTGGGGTAGTTGAAGTTGCCCATTATTAGGGTGATTGGTTGAACCCTAATATTTTCCAGTACATCAAGAAAAGAGGAGTGGGAATCCTGGGGCATGGTGGGGGATCTGTAGCAAGCTACAATTTGGATTGCAGTTTTGCCCAGAGTTAGTTGCACTTGGATAACCTCTGATGCATTATGCTGTGCAACTAGCCTGGAGGTGTGGATATCCTTAATGAATATGGACACACCTCCGCCTTTGGTGTTTCGGTCCAGGTTACATGGCCGAAAAGTGTGGTATGAGTTATAGCCTGGTAGTGCAGGGGTGCTCTCTGGAGCCTTCAACCAGGTCTCAGTCACTGCACAGATATCGATGTTCTCCATTTTAAGGAGTGTCTCGATTGAGTGCATTTTGAGATTTAGATTTCTAGCATTGAGTAGCATTACCCTCAGTTTTTGCTTGCCTGTTCCTGTTATGGTGGTGAATTTGTTATTTGAACCTTGCCTAATAAAGGCACTATAGGGGCAGGAAGAGCCTTAGCCAGTATCCAGAATCCCAGGGGCGAAAGGTGCAGGCCATCTGTGGCAAAGCATTGTGGTCTGTCGACCATGTTATGCCAAGCAGACAGATACTGGATCCCCTTAAAATGACACCAGAAGCTTAGCCAAATGTTGAAGTCAATCATTTTGTCCTTGTACTTCGGTATAATTCTGGGCGATGGCAGAATGCTACTCAGGGCTAGTGTCATACCTGCCTGGGCTACAAGAGCGGAGAGCTCTACCATGTCTCTTTTCATGTAGTCTAGGGAGGTATGTCTCAGGTCATTCACACCAACGTGGCCAATGACAGAGTCATATTTGTACTTGTGTGGAGTGACCTGAGTACGTGGGTTATGTGGCAGATCATGGCACCTGACAGGCAGCTGACAGTAACCTTCTCCATGTTTAGCCTGGTGAGTGGGACATCAGTGTGCCTGTTGTTTTGCCTTATTGGCTGTGGTTGAGTGGCACACTGAGTCTGTGGGCTATGTGTCGTTTGGGTTGTGTTGGGGGATGGAGGTTGCTTGCGTTTCTGCTTTGGAGGTCTCTGTTGCTTAGACAGATTATTAGTGAGAGCCTCCACGATTGTTTTTGTGTTACTATGTGTGGATTTTGGTGGTGTAGATTTAGTTAGACTATGTGATGAGTGTGGTGTGGTGTAAATGTTTACCTTCTCCTCATGACTGTCAAGTTCAGTCTTGGTTGGCGAGAGCTTTACCTCCAGTTTGGCTTGATAAGTGCATCTCTCACAAGTTGTAGTGTTAGGTGGTAGGAGGAGAGAGTTGTCTGTGTACATGAGGCAATTTCTACATTGCCTCAAGATGCCCAGATTCATCAGATAGGAGAGAACACTGGGAGCTGACCCTTGGACATGTCTGAATAAAAAACTATTTTCCTCTAGATAAGTGAGGAAAGTGGGTACAAGAGCTGTTTTTCTCTAAGCAAGTGAGAAAAGTAAGTACCAAAACTGTTTTTCTCAAGGTAATGAGGAAGGTTGAGTGCTATAGTAATTAGTAACTTATTTAGTGCTTACAAGTTCTGAACAAGTGCTGAGCATGAATAAGCAAATTTAAGTGCTAAAACTAGACTAGTTACAGGACAGAAACAAGTGCAAATGCAGGCTTTCAAATCAGAAAGTTGAGAGAGATAAAAGAGATTGCCCAAACGGACAATAACTACAATTTCTGGGCCAGAACCACTACCACTGATAAGCTAGAAGGCTTCCCTCCAAGTTCCAACACAGAAAGGCTTGGGGGGCTCAGAAGCTTACATACAGTCCTGGATACAGCAAATCTGTATCTGGAACACTAGTTATAGGAAAGGTAGGAAACAGGCTTACAGTTCTTTTTTTTTTTATACAGAAAAGTAGCAAAAACAGTAGTAAAAACAATTCACATGCAGTGCAAGTTAGCACACTTGAGTATGTAGCAATATTAGACCAAACACAGTTTAAAAAATGCAATTAAATTAAAAAGGACTAAAAGCAAGTGCAGAAAATTTATTAGGTAGACTGTGGTAAAGAAATTGGTGTGGGGGAGTGTCCCAGATCAAATCTACAGTGAGGCAGGCAACTGCAAAAGCCACCAAATTTAAACTACAAACCAAAAATAGAGAGGTTGGGTGAGACAAAGCAGTTTCAACAGAGATCTAAGTAATGACTAACAGTACAAACTCTAAAACAAAAAAATATATATACTCAGCTCTGTATATTTGCAGATCAGTCTCTCGGAACAGTGAGACAACAGTTTCAACAGAAATCTAAGCAACAATTAACAAACTCTATAACCAAAAAAAATATACTCAGCTCTGTATATTTGCAGATAGTCTGGAAGGCAGTCTCTCAGAACACAGTTTCCAGCAATTCAATGCAGACTGTTACTAACAGGTCAAATTGTGTTACAAACTCTAAAACCAAAAGAAATCCACCTAAAGAAATCCAAGTCACTGCGAGCCACTCGCTCTAGTGAGCTAAATCTCGCCACAACAATAAATAGAACATGTTGGAGGGATAGATTCCTGTCACAGAGACTCCTCATGCTTTGGAACAAAATTCCTAACTACATTAGGCAGAGCCCCTCAATAGCACTCTTCAAGAGAAACCTTGACGAGTGGATGGATAACAGAAAATACACCCCTGGAATCACTTCATTGGCTCTTCTTGACAGAGGCTCAGTTAATTAATCAATGGGGTGGCGAAAGCTGACCCACTCTGGCTAGGCTTATAAATGCCCTCAGGCAGATAGCCTAGTACCTACCTATGAACATATGAATTCCAGAAAGCGTTGAGCAAAGGAGTTGGTACATGAGTAGTTTTCCCAGTTAATGGTGGGGTCTTTGAAATCGCCCATTATTAGGGTGTTTGGTTGAACTCTAATATTTTCCAGTATATCAAGAAAAGAGGAGTGGGAATCCTGGGGCATGGTGGGGAATCTGTAACAAGCTACAATTTGGATTGCAGTTTTGCCCAGAGTTGGTTGCACTTGGATAACCTTGGATGCATTATGCTGCTCAACTAGCCTGGAGGTGTGGATATTCTTAATGAAAATGGACACACCTTGCCTTTGGTGTTCTGGTCCTGGTTAGATGGTCGAAAAGTGTGGTATGAGTTATAGCCTGGTAATGCAGGGGTGCTCTCTAGAGCCTTGAACCAGGTCTCAGTCACTGCACAGATATCGATGTTCTCCATGTTAAGGAGTGCCTCGAGTGAGTGCATTTTGAGATTTAGACTTTTAGCATTGAGTATCATTACCCTCAGTTTTTGCTTGCTTGTGCCTGTTACGGTGGTGAATTTGTCATTTGAACCTTGCTTAAAAAAGGCACTATAGGGGCGGCAAGACCCTTAGCCAGTATCCAGGATCCCAGGGGTGACAGGTGCAGGGCATCTCTGGCAAAGCATTGTGATCTGTCGACCATGTCGTCCCAGGCAGACAGATACTGGATCCTCTTAGAATGACACCAAAAGCTTAGCCAATTGTTGAAGTCACTCATTTTGTCCTTGTACTGCGGTATCATTCTGGGCGATGACAGGATGCTACTCAGAGCTAGGGTCATACCTGCCTGGGCTACAAGATCGGAGAGCTCTACCATGTCTCTTTTCATGTAGTCCAGGGAGGGATGCCTCTGATCATTCACACCAATTTGGACAATGACAGAGTCATATTTGTATTTGTTGTAGAGTGACCTGATCGTGGGGTTTATGTGGCGGATCCTGGCACCCGACAGGCAGCTGACGGTAACCTTCTCCTTGTTTAGCCTGGTGAGTGGGACATCAATGTGCCTGACTATAGAGTCACCTATGACTAGTGTGGCGGGTACGTTGTTTTGCCTTATAGGCTGTGGTTTATTGGCACACTGAGTCTGTGGGCTATGTGCATTTGGGTTGTTTTGGCGGTGGAGGTTGCCTGCATATCTGCTTTGGAAGTCTCTGTTGCTTAAGCAGATTATTATTGAGAGTGTATGTGAATGTTTTTGTGTTTCTATGTGTGGATTTTGGTGGTGCAGGTTTAGTGGGACTGTGATGAACGTGGTGTGGTGCAAGTTTTTACCTTCTCCTCTTGACTGCTCAGTCTTGGTTGGAGAGAGCTTAACCTCCAGTTTGGCTAGAAAAGTGCATTTTTCACAGGTTGTGGTGTTGGGTGGTAGGAGGAGAGGGTTGTCTGTGTGCATGAGGCAATTGCTACATTGCCCCAAGATGCCTAGATTAATCAGATAGACAGGAGAGAACACTGGGAGCTGACCCTTGGATATACCTGAATAAAAAACTACTTTCCTCTAGACAAGTGAAAATAGTGGGTAGAAGAGCTGTTTTTCTCTAAGCAAGTGAGGAAAGTAAGTACAAAAACTGTTGTGATTAAGTACAAATGTTATGATTAAATCTTTGCTGAAATCATTGACAGTTTACTGTTCCATCATGTACTGTTCGAAGATGGAATTCGGATCAGTGCTTCTACCTCCAAACAACTGTGCAGCTTGGCATGACTTTATGAAGTGCTGACAGGAAAGTATCACATTTGGCCAGGACATTATTTGTCTTTGGTGAGGCTTCAGCAAATCCAGAGTGAACTACCAACTGCAAAGTGTTTGCCATGCATGCATAGCACACAGGTACTGGACTGCTACCCTCTTCTTCAAGTCATTCTCAATCAACTGAAACATGTTCCACCTCTTCTCCTGCTTTATCTTTATCACCTTCCTCTTCTTCATCTGCATCTGTCGCATCAACAGGTTTCAGGAATGCCTTCACCATGTTGACGGCATTATCTGTAACTATTCTGACAACTGTCAGACTTGTGAATTGTTTCATAACAGATAAGTTATGGAAATGTTTTCTGCCATATCTGTGCCTGTGAACCTCTTCATGCTCACCAGTCGGGTTTCCATCTTCAGGATGTGTCTGAAGTAGCCATGCATATGCTGACTGGACCGTATATCAGCTTGGGCACAGTAATACTGAGAATCATTTGTCATATTCTCAATTGCTTTTTATCACCTGTCTGCACTGATGGTGAATTTGTATGGCAAACTTTGCTCTAATTGGAATATGATATGACTGATTGTACAACACTTATTAGAAAACAGAATCCTTCTTTTTTGACCAGACTCAAAGGAAGCCCATCTAGCTTGACAAATTTGATGACAGCATCATCAGAAATGGATAACTGGTGCCAGAGCCATGGCCTGAAGTTAAACGCCAAAAAATGCATAGTCATACCCTTCGGGAAAAACAAGGTTACCCCTAGCTACCATATAGGTGGCAATCCACTGAGCACAGAAAAAGTCATCAGGGATCTGGGGACCCAGGTTGACAGTAGCCTTTCGTTTGACACTCATGTTGCTAAAGTAGTTAGGAAAACCTTCTATATCGCCCACCTGATCATGAAGGGATTCACATCTAGATCAAGGGAGGTCATCGTCCCCCTGTACTCATCACTCATTAGACCTATGATTGAGTACAATGCCCGTTCGAATGTATCTGACCAGACACCTGCTGCAGCTTGAAAGGCCCCAAAAGTTCCTCACCAAAAGGATAAAGGGTCTCAAATATGTCTTATGCCGCCTGACTGAAAGAACTCCAGCTCTATTCAGTCTCATACCGCTTGCTCAGAGGTGACCTGTGCCTGACATATAAGGCCATGTCAAACCCAGATTTGATGAATATGCTTCACCTCAAAAAATCTAGATCCCTCAGAACCACAAGGGCGGGAGACTTAAACCTTGACACGGTTATAAATAGAACGTGCTGGAGGGACAGATTCATCACCCAGAGACTCCCTATGCTGTGGAACAAAATCCCGGTACATGTGAGGCAGAGCACCTCTCTGGCCTTGTTCAAGAGGAATCTTGACCAATGGATGGGAGATTGCAGATATACCCCAGGGATTACTTCAGTGTCACTGCCTGACAGAGGCACAGCAAAATGAAAGGCATAGTTTTTATTCAAACTAAAGGGGTGGCGAAAGCCACATAACTATGGGCTAGGCTTATAAATGCCCTTGGGCAGATAGCCTAGTATGAACCTATGAACCTATAAACTCTGTCACACAAAATGCTTTGTGACGGATGAAAATATTTCATCAGAGAACAAATACCATCCATATCCTGCTGTGGGTTGTTCCTTTTCATGATTCATTTTGCCTCATAAGTGCTGTATTTGCCAGGATTACACTTATAAAATTAGAAGTCACCCTTTTTGGCTTCCAGCCACAATTTTCTTGCAGGCCTTACATACTCCAGAAATGTGCATGTTGTTATTGTTTATAACATTTAGGTTAAAATCAGCGAAAAAAGTTGCAACATTATTATCCAGTATTTCTTGAACAAAGTCTGCCATGTTTACAATCAAGCTAAACAGTAAACAGGAACTGGTAATGTGTGGTTCGGAACTGAAACTGGAGTGGGTTGCTGCTACGGTAAAATGGTAAGTTAATAATGTTAGATTACTACATTTCAGTCACTGGTAAATACATAACAGAAACTTGTTATGCAGTTTTATTTTGATTGTAAAATATATCTAACTAAGCCTCTAGTTAAGACATTTTAATTAGAATTAGTTCAAAACACCTAATTAATTAATATTAGATGGTTATTTATTCTAATTATTTAGAATTAGAATTACCACATTTTCTAACTGACTAATTGGACAACACTGTAGGAAATATTAAAAATAACACTGATGGATACAGAAAAACAGTAGATGACATATCTGTGGAAGTATGGAGGTGTTCAGGTGAAATGGCAGTGGAGTTTCTATTTCTAACTAGATTGTTTAATGAAATCTTGGAAAGTGAGAGGATGCCTGAGGAATGGAGAAAAAGTCTTTTGGTACCGATTTTTAAGAATAAGGGTGATGTGCAGAGCTGTAGTAACTACAGAGGGATTAAACTGATCAGTCACAGCATGAAGTTATGGGAAAGAGTAGTGGAAGCTAGGTTAAGAAGGGAGGTGATGATTAGTGATCAGCAGTATGGTTTCATGCCAGGAAAAAGCACTACAGATGCAATGTTTGCTCTGAGAGTGTTGATGGAGAAGTACAGAGAAGGTCAGAAGGAGTTGCATTGTGTCTTTGTGGATTTAGAGAAAGCATATGACACGGTGCCTAGAGAGGAGTTGTGGTATTGTATGAGGAAGTTAGGAGTGTCAGAGAAGTATGTAAGAGTGGTACAGGATAGTGTGACAGCGGTGAGGTCTGCGGTGGGAGTGACGGATGCGTTTAAAGTGGAGGTGGGATTACATCAAGGATCAGCTCTGAGCCCTTTCTTATTTGCAATGGTGATGGACAGGTTGACAGACGAGATCAGACAGGAGTCCCCATGGACTATGATGTTTGCAGATGACATTGTGATCTGTAGTGAGAGTAGAGAACAGGTGGAGGAGACCCTGGAGAAGTGGAGATATGCTCTAGAGAGAAGAGGAATGAAGGTCAGCAGGACTAAGAATATGTGTGTGTGAATGAGAGAGAGGATAGAGGAATGGTAAGGATGCAGGGAGTAGAGGTGGCGAAAGTAGATGAGTTTAAGTACTTGGGATCAACAGTTCAGAGTAATGGTGAGTGTGGAAGAGAGTTCAGAGTAATGGTGAGTGTGGAAGAGAGGTGAAGAAGAGAGTACAGGCAGGATGGAGTGGGTGGAGAAGAGTGTCAGGAGTGATTTGTGACAGACGAGTACCAGTAAGAGTGAAAGGGAAGGTCTACAAGAGGGTAGTCAGACCAGCTGTGTTATATGGGTTGGAGACAGTGGCAATGACAAAAAGGCAGGAGTCGGAGCTTGACGTGGCAGAGTTGAAGATGTTAAGATTTTCACTGGGTGTAACGAGGATGGACAGGATTAAGAATAAGTATATTAGAGGGTCAGCCCAGGTTGGAAGGTTTGGAGACAAAGCCAGAGAGGCAAGATTACGTTGGTTTGGACATGTGCTGAGGAGGGATGCAGAGTATATTGGGAAAAAGATGCTAAGGATGAAGCTACCAGGTAACTGGAAAAAAGGAAGGCCTAAGATAAGGTTTATAGATGTGGTGAGAGAGG
>NC_056747.1:1290172465-1290197465 GCF_019279795.1 Protopterus annectens
AAAATGTGAAAACATCAGAGGATGTGCTCAGCTGTTTCAAGGTGCAATGGAGAATGAACAGGGGTGCACATATGTTTTTTGGGTGACTAGCTTATCCTACACCCACATTCCCTACTTTTTTCACTTTGAGGTTGCAAGGCCGTATAGAAAAGTGATTCAAGGAGTCGAAGTATTACAGTTATCGGAGGCTCTGCTACCTCAGAATGACACTAACAAGGTGGGAGGGGTTGTTTCTGCTGCATTATATTGCTGACATTTGTACAGCTGTAGATGATGCAAATATATTCTCTCAATATTTTTAGCCTTGAAACTGACATAAAAGCAGGTGAAAAATGTCAATGAATCTGTACATGATATCTATAATCTGTGACACGATGTCTATAATGTGTGACATGACATCGTCTGTGACATTGTCTGTAATCTGTACATATCTATGATCTGTGACATGATGTCTATAATGTGTGACATATCTGTAATGTGTAACATGACATCATGTCTGTGACATCTGTAATCTGTGAGATGTCTATAATGTGTGACATGATGTCTATAATATGTCACAGATTATAGACATCATGTCACACATCTATAATGTGTGACATGACATGTCTTTGACATGATGTCTATAATCTGTGACATGATGCCTTCTAATGACATGCCTGCTTATCCATACCCTACAAGTGCTGAATTGTTCACACTATTCTGAAACGATATCTCAAGTATGGTTAAAAAATAATTCTAAAATTCTTCTTCTTCTTTCGGCTTTTTCCTGGTTAGGGGTTGCCACAGCGGATCACCTGTCCGCTCATGATTGGCAGCGGAGTTTTACGGTGTCGCGTTGCCAGCCCGACACCCAACCTTCCACAGAAGGCACACACATGCACACACTCACACCTAAGGCCAATTTAGAGTGTCCAATCCACCTACAGCATGTCTTTGGGATGTGGGAGGAAACTGGAGCACTCAGAGAAAACCCACACGACCACAGGGAGGACATGCAGACTCCGCACAGAAGGCACCCCAGCCGAGGATCAAACCGGAGAACCTCTTGCTGTGAGGCGGCAATGATAACCTTGCACCACTGTGGCCGCCCACAGATAGGATAGGATAGGATAAAAGAAATTCTAAAATTAAAAACCTAAAACAACTACCCCCCCCTTACAGATCTACATACTCTAATGCATATCTTTAATTAGTTTGCAAAGTAAATAAAACACAATAAGATAATAAAATAGACAGTAGCTATGCCAGTTAGGAAATGGCTCTTTTGTTCTGGCAAAATGCATCTGATCTTAGATAGCTTAACTATAAAACTAGTTTTTGATCTGCACTACAACATTGAAATAATACCACAAACTTGTCTGACACCTTAAAAAAAAGTTAAAAATCACCTACCACTAGAGTAGAAACTTACCCAAACAATAGCTTTTTCTTAAGGAAATGTGGAAATTACCCAGAGCCCTAATCATTAGAGAGAGTAAACAAAGGACAAAATTATAGCATCCCACTGAAAAATGAATAGGAAACAGTAATTCTTAATAAGAAAAAAAATGGATTGTGTGGGGGTCCAGTACATGTGATGCAGGAAATATCTTGTATTAGAAGGTTAGGGAACCTTGTTTCATGGCTCACGGCTTTAATCTGGGCTGTTCAGTATTTCATGTGCCATATGCATAAATTCTCTTGCCAGCCCTTCCCCTCCCCCAAAAGAGTGAAAAGTATGCAAGATGAAAAAATGGAGGTGAAAAAATAAAGGTGGCTTTGCAAAAATACTAAAAGTCTGAAGACTATAGTACCTTTTCAGTGTTTGTGAAAAGGGGGTGCCTGCATCATTGCAGAAGCATGCTTTGCAGATGCAGAATGCATAACCCAGATTCTAGGTGTCCTTCCTTTCATTGTTGGAGATCTTGTGGGTTTTAATGATACTGTCCAACTCTTTGTAAAAGAACACATAGAAAACTGAAGACAAGAAGCGATAGCTTAGGGCTCCAAACTGGTTGAGCATTAATTAAAATTACTGGTACTAAATGTAATGTGTTAGAACTCTCCTTTATACGACATGAGGAATTCCTAACTAAATCCCAGAATGTAAAATGCATAAAAAGTATGACACTTATGGTTGAGTTTAACTACTCAAACATTAATAAGATAAACTACTAAGTACCAAATAAAGATGGTATGATGACTCGCCACTGCCAACCAATAATCAAGGATCCTCACTTCTTACCACTGGCAGCAGTGGGGGACATACACTGGGAGGATATCAGGTACACACGCACTATTTCCAGTTGCAGCTCTCTGCATCAAGTGCAACTTCCCTTAAACATACACAAAGACCACAGTCGGTCCAAGGCTGTTTTTTTTCCTCTTTCTACAGATCCCCAATAAGATTCCTCACTGACACAGCTATAGAGTTGAGATCTCAGCTGAGTGGCCAAGCCAGGAACTCCAACACCCTCTCTGTCCAACCAGTGCTTTGTGTCCCTGCCCAAGTAGCTGACACACACGCTCTTTGAGGTTTGGTTTATATACACACACACACACACACACACGGGAAAGGCTGGCACAGGTTTACTAGCTATATTCCCTTCTGCCCAGACTATAACGTAGTTATCATTGCCACCAGTCGCTCGTTATCATCTACTTTAAGGCCCTTAACAACGGGTGTCCAATCTTACTGTGTAATGTTACTATTAATACAAATGGTAGTTTGACCAGGAACAATTCTGACAAATAAATATGCAAGTACTCTCCGAACGTAAATATCTCTTAAAAAGATCAGCCACAACAAAAGGTTTAACTATATTTAATAGTAAATAATAAAAGAACAAGAACATACTCATTATTTATTCACAGTGACATCAGATTTCAGAATCACAGGAAATATTTAAAACAACATTGCACGACAGTCTGAAATGAATAAAGAAAAACATCTAAACTATGCTTCACTATATTCCTGACTGAATCTAAGAGAATTACTATACCTTAGTTAACTTAAGAGCAAGGCAGATGTGGTGAATGGATGTTGTAGTTGTTGTCAGGTCCAAAACAGAATACAGAACCCTGTGCCTCCCTCAGAGAGTTCTTCAATTAATATCTTAAATATTACTGCTGGGATAGCTTGCAGAATGACATCATTTTTTGTCATCTGACTTTATCCCAGGTGAAACCCTCACTGCTGGAAGCTAGCACTATTTAGCATCTACCTGTGAAAATACATAGACCTCAGATCTTTGGCAGATGCTGGAAGTCCTAAAACAATTACATCCCTTCACATTTCAAGATTAGCAATTATATCACCTTAGAGACAACACAGAAAGCTCCCTAATTTTAGACATTGTCTCCTTGCTGCGTTGAAACTGAAAGATGATATCTTTTATTGCCTAGCCTTAAATAATTTAATTTCGGCTAGTTTTCTGAAGTTTTGTCGGACTGAAGTTAACCTCCTTTGTTCCAGTTTCCACTCTTAAAAATATATTAATTTAAACAGTTACAGTTGTGCATGTACCTTTCTGTTATTTTCCAGTAGGGTACACTGTGGTTACATTACAAACAGCGCTTTGCAGATATCTTCAAGCAGTTTGATATACACATGCCCTACAGTTGTGATACATTTATAACACAAGCATTTTATATGAATCCTGTTGATATTCACAAATGACATATAATTATTTACAAAATTCCAGATAGCTGGGCCGGGAGTATCTCCTTTCGTCACAGATGTTCAGAGAGTTGACTGCATATGTGAATCAAGAGTTTGGAACATCTGATGTGGCTCCAATAAGGGATGACAATATCTCACATTTAATACTGACCAACCTAGCATGTTTCTGCACCCTACCAAAGGTGATATCTTCTGGAATTAACACAGATTACATAAGCTAGTTGTGAAATCAAACTCAAGCATAAATAAATCATTTTTCCTAGACTTTCACCACCATAAACTGTGATTGTGTGCTGATTTGCAGCCTCATCCAAAGCAGATAACTACTTTTACTTTGCTGTAGGGGTTGCACTTATTCTAGATATTTTGAAGTGTGTAGTGCTTTTAATATTTTTAGAAAGTTATTTGTTGAGATTGTGCACTTTTTAGGTTATTTAAGTGAATTAATTTTGGAAAGGTTTTCTCTGCACTCTAGTGGGAGTAGAGGGTAGCTGGTTTTCTTCTGTACTTGTGATTCAGTGAAGAAACGCAAGAACGTGCTGTTGTGATTGGTTCTAGGGCTATTTTGCATGTTTGTTGATGCAGATTTGCATGTTTGTTGATGCAGAGGAATGTAAAGTAAGATGGAAGATGTGCAGTTTGCATTAAGAGCAAGATCACAACTGACCAGATGTATGCATTGAGACATATAACTGAGAAGAAACATGATGTGACGAAGGAGCCCAAGTGGGGATTCCAAGACTTAAAGCAAGCATATGACAAGGTCCCAAGAAAGCTGATTGGGAAGTCTTAGTCCCAGAAACATTTGTAGAATTAGTTTTCCAGTGGGTGTGTATCAGAGTTCAGTGCAAATTAGAAATTATCAAAGGAACTAAGTCAGAGGGGACAGATCAATAAAGCTGCTGTATGCAAATGCAAATGGTGTGGCATTACAGGCAGACTCTCAGCAAGAACTTCAACAAAGCATAAGGGAATGGAATGCAAAACTGAAGGCACATGGGATGCAACTGAGTAGAGAAAGGACAGTTGTAATGGCAGCAGCTGAGGAAAATAAGAAGAAGCTGAAAACTGATATAGAAAGGAAAATATTGGAATGGGTTAACAGCTTCAAGAATCTGCAATAGTTGATTGAGAAGGGAAGTCTGAATGAGGAGGTCAAAGCTAGAATTAAGAGGGGCTGACTTCAACCATTAAACCTGGCCAGTAAAGGCAGAGCATTTGAGGAAGTTAGAGATGATGGTGACGAAGTGCTTGAGATGGACGTTAGTATGTACAATGTGGGACAGACAAAGAAATGAGGACATCCGAGCAGAAACCCAGGTAGGTCCATTTGCAGAGAAAGTAATAGAGAACAGATTACATCGGTTCAGGCACATGTGCAAGAGAGCAGAAGACAATCTGGTGAAGACTTGGACAGACAGGCAGAAGGTAAGAAGAATTGAGGGTGTCCAGCAAAGAGATGGATTGTTTGAAAGACAACCTGAGACAGTTGGGCATGACTGAAGGTAGCAGAGTAGCATTGAGTCAAGAAAGAGATGGCAACAGCTGATGAGATACCCTAACCTCATGTGGAAAAAGGGTGGTGGTGGTGATGATGATTTTCCTGCCTGTATACATTTGCACAGAGATCAACAACAATTGGTGACCACACCCTTTGAAGTGGCTCTTTTTGCTGATTTCTGGACTCATCCTAACTAGATAAGTTCTTTACTTTGATGCATTGCAAATGTTCTTGATATTTTACAGTGTGCTTAAGATACAGTGAAGAAGCCTAGCTGTGTGCTGTTTCAACTGGCCAGAGGGCTATTTTGCTTTGTTTGTTTTTCTCCAACTATGTCAAGTCATTGCATTTGAGCATCACTTTGCATCAAGAAGCAGCGGTTGGCAGTGCCTTGTATACACTCAAGGACATGGTTTCTAAATTTTCCCTATAAAACCAAACTCCAAGCTTTCTTCAGGTACATAGTTGTGTGACAAGCAACTTGTTTACATGCAGAGGAACACTGCCCCATGACTCTAGATGTAAAGTGTAGTCTTTACCCATATAGCACCTTAGCATGTCAGTTGTAAATCCTTTCTGTCCCCCTCTGTAGCTCACACAAGAAGATTCTGGAATCACGAGTATGCACTTTCATACCATCTCTGTAGCCAGCCTGAGCTAGACTTCTGTAAATGCTCATACGGAGACAATGTAGCAATTGTTTCATGTATACTGACAAGTACCCAATTCCTATGCAAACTGATACAGTATGTGAGAGATGTAATTACAAGACTCTCGCACACAGATACTGATAATACCAAGTAGGTCATCAGAATGAATACCACACTACACCCACCACACACACACACAATAGAGACCAGGCACACAGACTCACATACACTGAGGGTCTTAAATGCAATCTACCTAAACCTCAAGGGCCTCCCAGATACACGTATGGCAACAAGTACCCTCAGCAAACTCAAACACTCAACTTGAGTAGCACCCTTCACGAAACATGAACTTATAACTCACGGTGCCTCGACTTGTAACCTGATAAGGCAAACCTCTTCACAACCAAACGTCCTAGTCACAGCAGATTCCATGGTGAGATGCACTGATGCACAACTCCCCAGGCTGAGCAAAGACAGGTTCATGGTCAGCTGCCTATCATGAGCTTGGAATCATCACAGGTCCTTGCACTACAAGTACACATACGACTCAGTCATAGTACAGATAGGACTAAATTACCTGACGGGTACCACTTTGGACTGTATGAAGACAAGACATGATGGAGCTCTCAGTATGTGTCCATGACAGGTGTGAACCTAGATCTGAGCAGCATTTTGTTTCACCTGTGATGCTGCAATATGAACCAAAGATAATTGACTTTAACAATTGGTTTTGCCTCATGCAGAGGGAATACTATATATCTGCCTTGGCGGATGTGGTAGGTGGTCCTAACTGCTTTGCCAGGGATGGCCTGCACTTGCCCCCCCAAGGCTTTCATGTAATGGCAAGAACAAATATTGAGAGCAGCTCATCTGTGCAAGGTTTCAGTGTGTCCCATTTGTTTAGAATCACTCCACTAGATGAAGGCAATGTCTCTGTAGTCATAAAACGGAGTTACACCTTCAGACTTGTTAAGCAGGATAATGACCTGGAACTTCTTCATGTCCAGCTTACCATTAACAAAACCACATATCACTTTAGCCAACTATAGGACTTCCTCTATGACCCCTTCACCCATGACTCCTATGTATCTAATATGGACGCCCTAAGCATTTAGGCAAACACTGTTCTTTTAGGGGACTTCAACTGCTCCTGCATTTACTTGCAAACTTGTACATCCCCAAACATATATACCCAGAGATTTCTTGACTTCATGAGCTTAAGCTTACTGGACTTAGTACCCCAACAAGGGATGACAAAATATTGGGCTTTTTTACAACCATTGGATGGCTGTGTTGCCCTCCAGTTGTAACACCCTCCCTAGTCAACTCAGACTCTAAATTGGTCATAACCATCATAAGACTAAACCTGGAAGCATCCTCCAATAACTTGATATTAAGATATCCCTTCCATCCTGAGGACACCCTTGCAAATGCAGAATCCTTCACTGCCTTTTTCTATGACTATGTAAAAAATGCATAGAAACATCTGTTCTGCTTCTGAATAAATACAAAGCCAAGTTTAAGACTACACCCTTACAGTGGAACCCTAATATAAACAGGTCTACAATAAAAGGAAAAAGCCAATTGCAAGTCAAAACAAAGCCAATTCTGCAAATGACAAAAATGCTTTTGCTAAAGCTTACTGAGACCTTTGGACCCTGGTTAAATCAACCAAAGCTAGCTACACAGCAAAAGAAGATCATAAAGCCCTTTTTTAAACTATGTCAGAAACCTCAGAAATAAAGTTCAAAGTCATGCTGAGCTAACAGTATATGATATCATGTAATCTGTGCCCAAAGAGATAGCCAGCCTACTAGCGGATAAATTTAGTTCAAGCTTCACCCCCCCCATCTTCCCCACCTCTTGTCCAGATCTCTTTTCAACATGTGCACCACCCCCTCATATCTTTCAGGAACAAGTCCTCAAGGCACTATCCTAGATCACAAACACTGATTCTGTGCAGCCAGATAACAGCCTGGTGGTCAGCCTAAAACATACCCTCTCAAGTCTCCTACAAAGGATTTCCAATATTAGCCTGAGAACAAGATTTGTGAATGCAGGACTGCAACTGACATCCCCCCTCCACAAAGGTGGGGCATCAGTGGAACCAAGTAATTATAAGCCCATAAGCCTGACCAGCCTCATCTTTAAGGCTAAAGATCATTATGGAATTAATACACCAAGACTTAGGCAACCTACATGTTATTAACCCGAGCTACTTCAGTGTTGTCAAAGGCAGAACCAGCCTACTGAACCTAGTTGACTTCTTCAAGAAGGTCACCAAAGCAATAGATGAGGCAAGACCTATTCACTCTACAAACCTGGACCTTGCAAAGGCTTTCAACACCATCCTTCATTTAAGCATGGTTAATAAACTCTTCCAGTTAAATATAAATCCATGTGCAACTCTTTGGGATAGCAGTAACTCTTTGGATAGCAAACTGCCTCACAAATATAACCCAATAATGGTGGGTGGATCTACCTACACCAAGAGACATGTCATGAGTGGATTATACCTCGGCGTAGTCCTTGGGCCACTCATGTTTGGCATTTGCTTTTCACAGGTCAAGGCAAATACAGATGGCTTATTGTTTGTTGATTACTGTAAACTCTTTACCCCAGGGTCCTTCAGGGAGGCCTATCACAAACAAATAACTGGTGTCAAAACCATGGCCTAAAACTAAATGTGAAGAAGGGCATAATTGTGTATTACAGCAAGCAAGATGTCCCTTGCAACTATGCCATCGGCAGTACTCTCCTGAAAACAGACAGACTATCAACTATTGTTAATAAGTCCTTCTTTATAGCACATCATATCAGTAAGGTTATGGCATCCGAGTATTGGAAGGTGATCACTCCACTGTCCACTGTACTCATTAGGCTACTGCTTGATTTATAATGTCCCATTCAGCATGCACCTGTCCAGGGATCTGATGCCACTCGAGTGACCACAACTTTTTCTCATCAAGAAAATCAGGAGACTAAATCAGAAAAGCTACTCTGACCATCTCAAAGCCCTATCCCTATTTTTAGTGTCCTAGAAGCTTCTAAGGGAAGATCTCTGCATCACCTACAGAGGCTCTACTGACCCTGTCCTTTCAGACCTTGTACATATCCATAAGCCACCGCTGGCAGAAACATCACTCTAGAGACCTCAATTTCTATTGAAGGTTAAATAGGACATGCTGGAGGGATAGATACGTCGCACACAGAATATATTCTATCTTTAACTGCCTTCCTCTGTATGTGAAGTTAAGTGCATCTCTTTTTATTCAGGTGCAGTCTGGATGCATGAATGGGGACCATAAGTTCACCCCTGTTTGGCACCCTTGTCCATCACACACAGGAGAACCATGTAAATAAACTTATTTTGGAAAAATGCCAATATTTCACTAAATTTCAGAGCTCTCACCCGAATGACCCCAAAATATTTTGGAGTACTATCAACTCCCTGCTCCACACTGGTTCTCCTACCATCCCTAACCCTTTCCCTTATCACACTCCCTCTGAAACTGCAGACGTACTCAACAAACACTTCATAGATAGCATCTCTAAACTGCTACCCTCTAATAACTCTGCTCATCCCAACTCTTCTTTGTCACCCTCACCTCCCCCTAAACCTCTATGCTCCTCTGTCTCTCAGCCTTTTACCTTGTAACCTGTTTCTACTAAATATATCAAATCCCTGCTTTTTAAACTAAAACCATGCTCTCCATCCACTGATACCCCCCCAATTTCTGAAAATGGTTGCTGACTCTATTGCTTATCCTGCATCTATCTTAATCAACTGCTCCAATCAGGAATCTACCGTACCAGAAATATGGAAATCCTTCTTTACCACTCCTCTGCACAAAGGTGGCAACTTTGTTGAACTATAGACCGATCGCTATTCTCTCACCACTCTCTAAGATCCTTGAAAAATGTATACATGCTTAACTACTGTCCTATCTCATTCAAGAAAATCTCCTCACCCCCCCCCCCCCGCAACATGGTTTCCGCCCTAAACACAGTACCTCAACTGCCTTACTATCCTTTACTCAAAAAGTTGCAGAAGCTAGGGACAACAACCTCATCTCGTGTCTATTCCTTGAGCTCTCTAAAGCCTTTGACACTGTGTCTCATCCCATCCTTCTTAACAAACTCTCAGGCCTAAACCTCTCTCCTTCTACTCTTGGCTGGTTCCAGTCCTACTTTACTGGCAGAAAACAAGCTGTTAGATGGCAGCAGGCTTTCTAAACCTTCCTTGCTGTACAGACGGGAGTACCCCAAGGCTCCATACTTGGACCGCTCCTTTTCAACATTTTTACCAACAACCTTCATTCATCCTGCAGTCTCATATCTGTAATACAATGACTCTACTCTCTTATCTATCTCCAATACTATCTCTGAACTACACACACTAACACAGAATTCCTTTATCTCTGTTGAAAAATGTTTCAGAAATAATCAACTAATCCTTAACCTGAAGAGAAAACAACTCCTTCTCTTCCTACCTCAGACACTCTCTCACCTTAAATCCAACTTTTCTCTTTCCTCCCTGGATGGCACCACTATCTCCCCTGCCTCACACACCAAACTCCTCGGGGTAATAATGGATGACTGACTAATATTGACTTGCACATACAAGAGGCCATCAAATAAACCCACCAAAAACTTGGACTGCTTTACAGGAACAAAAAATTCCTCACTACTGCCACTAAACGCACTCTTGCACAGGCATTTCTCTTACTTAGTCTTCTATACGCTTCCCCCATCCTTACCAATATCCAAACTACCTCAATGCAGAAACTGGAACAAACATGCAACAAAATTAGCAGATTTATTCTAAACCAACCACTCTTGTCGCATCACTGCCTCTCACTAAACAATCTTCAGTGGCTGGAATTTTCACACCTTCTCCTACAATCGCAGCCCCACACTACCTTTTCCATACTCAACAACCCCTCTGCCTGCCCTGCCCTGCTGTCACCTCCCATGTTACCTCTACCCCCCCCCCCCGGCCTCTCCAGAGTGCTGATCAGCATCTTCTCTCAGTTTATAAACCCAAAAGGAATATTGACAAACTACTTTACAAACACCCTTTCTCACTAAATTGGAACAAACTCCCTCTCCATATTAGATCCAACCTTTCCTTTCCCTGTTTTAAAAAGGAGCTTAAATCCCACCTACTAAACTTGAAATTATGCTGTTGCATTGATCACACGTAGTCTTAGTCTCTCCCAATGTATAAACTGTTGCATCTCCTAACTTTTTCTCTTAGTAACTTCTGCTTAAACTAACATCCTAAACCCTCTGCTCTGCTACTATAGCCGTCCCCCCATTCTTCACACTGTTTATCCCCAACACTTCCTGTCAATGTCTTGTACATTTTCCTTCTTTTGAAAAAGGATTATCTTTTTGTTTTTACTCTTTTATATGTAGTGTATTTAGACCAATGCTATCAGTGCAACCCTTCATGTTCATAATTTTTTCTGTTGTTTTTCTCTTTATAATTAATTTCATATTTGCATTGTTATTAATAATAGTTTTTGTCCTGTATGTTTATCTTTGCTTATGTTTGCTGGGACTCTTTCCCCTTGGGTCTCCACTGAAAATGGGTTACGTACTATCAATGCAATGCAAATAGTTAATAACCTTTTCTTTTTTACAGTTATTTTGTGTTGTGATTGTTATTTAATATTTGTATATTGTCACTTTATCTTTACTTATGTTTGCTGGGGCTTTTCCCCTCGGATCTCCACTGAAAATGTGTTTGATTGCAAACTCAGTTGGACTAACCTGGTTAACAAATGTGAAATTAAATAAATAAATAAATAGATAAAATAAATAAATAAATGAACCTACTCCAGGGTTATGGTTATTCATACTTGTATACAAAGGATGTTCTTCGTGTTTCACTGTTGCAGTCATTACATTTGGGTAATCCTGCTGGCAGGTTGCCTTCAGTCGGCATGAATTCCAAAGTCCTGGGTCCTGCGTCAGCTGCTTCTTTTATACCCCTGATGACCTGACGTCAGGGAAGGGGCAACAGTAGCTGTTGCCCCTTCCCTAACGTCAGGTCATCAGGGGTATAAAAGAAGCAGCCAACGCCATTTTCTTTACTCTTTCTTGCCACGTGGTGCCCGAAGAAGAAGCAGATGTCCTTCAAGGATGCATCTGCAGTCATCACATATGGGTTGTCCTGCCTCAGGCAGCCCTTCGGTCGGCCGGATTCCAAAGTCTGGGTCCGGCGTCGGCTGATGTCGCCCCTTCCCCGATGTCAGAGCGCCTGGGGTATAAAAGCGTCCGCCGACGCCATCTTCCTCAGTCTTTCTTGCCGCGTGGTGCCCGAAGCAGAAGCAGTTCGCAAGTGCCGGTCGGCCAGCTCCTGTAATTCAGCTAAACCGAAGACTTCAAAAGCTAAGTACCCCGTTGGGGACTCTTTCTTGCCTCAGCCGATGTCAGATAAAATTAATAATTGCTTAACTTGTGGGAAACAAATACCTCATAAGGATTTCCACTCTTACTGCCTACCTTGCCTAGGCCCAGACCATGACGTCTCGGCCTGTTCCGCCTGTGCTTCCTTCAACCGACGCACTTTAAGACGTCGGTCGGAGTTTGCAGAGGAATTCTTTGGGGCTAGTTTTGCTTACAAAATGTCGTCGGAGACTCCGACTTCACATTTAATGAAGAAACGCAAGGACAAGGACTGACACCCGCGGTCTGCGGTTTCGGCTGAAACCGCAGCCAGGCCTACCGCGAGTGTCTCGGTTTCGGCTGAAACCGAGTCCTTGGTACTACCGTCCACCGAAACCGTACAACCGACAACCTCGGCCCCGGAGGCCACTACTGTCTCGGTTGTTGAATCTCCTTTGGAATCTGGTGTCCAGGAACCTTCCGACACCATTCCCTTAGACAAAACTACACCAGCACGTGGTGCAGCCAGGCCGCCTGCATCCATGTCTATTAAGGCATTCTCTAGGGCTAAAGCTGCTAAACACTCAAAATCTATGCCTCCCAGGGTTATCCCTCAGGGACCCACTACAGGTTCTCAGATCCTTAGTCTAGCAGAAGACCTTATTTCATTAATTAGGGGCTCTCAGCCTCATCCGGACAGGGGCTCTCAACCTTCTACAGCAAAAAGGCCCAGGGTTGAGCCCTCTGATCCCCTCTCCTCAGATGAGGCCTCTGCTGGCTCTGCCCACTTGGACTACCAGGAGGAGGCTTTTTCGGCCTATGAAGATTCAGATGCAGAGGAATCTATCCCTTCGGCCTCCCCTCCTGAAGAACTGTCTTTTGGGGAAACTTTGCACACTATGAGGTAGCATTTCCAATGGCAGGGCCAGGAATTCTCTGATTCCAGGAAGAGATTAAGGACCTTCTTGCATTTGCCTCAGCATAGACCTTTGGCTATTCCCCCTGTTGTGAATGTCATTGATGATGTGTACTCGGAATCTAGCACAACCCCTGACACCCTCCCTCCGGCTCCTGCCAATCCTGATAGGTACTACAGGGTCCCGGAATCACATCTTTTCCTTTACAAGGCCCACTCTGCTGATCCAGAAACTATTTCCCAGGGCCCTAAAGGGGTTACAGCTGCCACTACAAAAAATCCACTCCCCTCTGAAAGGGAGTCCAGGGCTTTAGAGCGATGGGGTAAAAAAGTGTATACTTCTGCTACCCTTGCTATGAGGGCTTTAAACTGTCAATTTCATATGATACAGTACCAAGAATATTTGTTAGATGAATTGCATAAAAAACTGTCTTCACCTGAACCCCTAGATCGCAAACCACTTCAGGATCTGGTACATAACTCTCAACAGGTTAGCAACCATTTTTTGCAGTGTGGTTATGATGCATTGGAAGCTTCATGTAGGTCAGCTATGACAGGTGCAGTTATACGTAGGCATGCCTGGCTGAAGGAACAATCTCTGCCAGACCATGTTAAAGCAAAGCTTCTGGATGCTCCACTGGAAAAGCAAAAGTTATTTGGCTCCACTGCTCAGGAGGTCTTAAAGAAATTTGAAGAAAAGGCAAAATCTGTACAAACAGTCAAAGATTTTATGCAGGTCCAACCACCAAGATTCAGCAGAAATTGGCCTTCCAAGAACTGGCCCTTTCCAGACACAGACAGATTTCAGAGAGGCAAGAACAGGCGTGCCAGAGGTAGAGGGCAAGCTAGAGGCTCCTACAGAGGACGTCAATGGCAGCATCCCAACCAGAGAGGTAGTGCAGGGCCTACAACTGCTGCACAAGGACAGACTCAATTACTTTACCTTGACACCGCCAACCAGGGCTCAATTGGAAGCACCTTTGGGCGGAAAGCTTTCCTTATTTTCAGAAAATTGGCACATTATTACAAGGGACAAATGGACACTACAAATAATAGACAAAGGATATAGGTTCCATTTCCACACATTACCGAAAAGAAAAGGCATGCCAGACCTGCCACCAAATCAAAGGGCAGAGGCTTTGAAACAAATCTCCAACTTAATAAAAATGAAAGCAATAGAAAAGGTTCCTCTCGCAGAACAAGGCCAAGGATTTTATTCCAGACTCTTCCTTGTTCCAAGAAAAGAAAAGCAATGGAGGCCTATTCTCGACTTGTCCGCACTAAACACTTATCTCATTGTGCCAAAATTCAAAATGCTGACTCTACAGCAACTCCTTCCCATGCTGGGCAAGGGGTCTTGGCTGGTAACTCTGGACCTCAAGGAGGCATACCTGCATGTCCCTATCAGACAAAGCTGCAGAAGACACCTCAGATTTCTTGCAGGTTCAGAGCATTATCAATTCTCAGCATTGCCCTTTGGCTTATCTACTGCGCCCAGAATATTCACGAAATGCCTGGCATCAGTAATTGCACACTACAGACTTCAGGGGATGCAAATATACCCGTATCTGGACGACTGCCTTATACAAGCGGACAGCCAACAACTTTTGGTAAAACACTTGAATTATGCCATTTATCTTCTTCAGGCCTTGGGATATACAGTCAACATTCACAAGTCAAGACTTGTACCATCCCAAAGAATAACTTTTCTGGGTGCGGATCTAGACACAACCACCCAAATGGCTTTCCTCACAGAAGAAAAACAAAACCAACTACCGGATTACTTCAAAAACCTGTCAAGACAAACTCAGCTGACTGCAAGGAAAATCCTGCAGGCCCTGGGTTACATGGCTTCTTGCATTCTTCTGATTCCTCAAGCAAGGCTACATATGAGGAAACTCCAATGGTACCTAAGGAGTGTATGGACTCAGCACAGTCACAGCTTGGAAACCTTGATACCACTCATCCCATGCCTTCAAAAGGAATTTCTGTGGTGGGCTCAAGCAAGCCAGTCAAACAGGGGTTTGCCCTTCAGCAAACCAATAGCCAGCCAAACCATTACAACGGACACTTCAGACCACGGATGGGGAGCGCACATGGAAGGAAGATGCATTCAAGGACTATGGTCACAAAAAGAGCTACGCATGCACATAAACCAAAAGGAAATGCTGGCAGTGATGCATGCAATCGAGGCCTTCAAGTTATTTCTACATCAAGGCCACCTGCTAATAAGGACAGACAACACTACAGTTATGTGGTACATAAACAAGCAAGGAGGCACCCATTCCTACCCTCTTTGCAGACTGGCAATGAATCTATGGGAACTTACAGCTGCAATCCCAGTTTGTACCAGGAAAGGACAATATACTGGCGGACAGCTTAAGCAGGAACATCATGGATGCACACGAGTGGATGCTGCACCCAGACATCTTCCATCAGATAACACAATCATGGGGGAGACCGGGCATAGACCTCTTTGCCTCCCCACACAATCATCAGCTGGACAAATTCTGCACAAGGACATACCACCCACAAGCATGGAAAGTGGACGCTCTCTCTTTCAGCTGGAGAGATCTAACAGTGTATGCATTCCCACCTCTTCCATTAATGACAAAGGTCTTACTGAAGATCAGGGCAGAGCAGCCAAGAGTGATTCTGATAACTCCGGACTGGCCAAGACAGCACTAGTACCCATTGCTAAAGAGCATGTCACGGACAAAACCATGGCTTCTGCCACAATGGCCGCTTCTCCTGACACAGCACAATTACAAAACTCTGCATTCCAACCTGAAAACATTACAGCTAGCTGCCTGGAAAAAAACCTTGACTCATCACCAGGATAAGCTATCCAAGAGAGTGAAGGATATCATCATGGAAGCTCGCAGGCCTTCCACACGAAAGGCATACTCAGCAAAATGGAAAAGATTTCACACCTGGAGCACCTCAAAGGGCCTAGATGCAACAGTTATGAACATGGCGCATATCCTGGAATATTTAGCAGAAATGCTCCACAATGGCCTGTCTTACTCTTCCATTAAAATGCATGCTTCAGCAATTTCAGCAGAGTACAACACTGATCCTCCTGTCTTCTCTCATCCTCTGCTAAGACAGTTTCTAAGAGGAATTAAAAACATCAATCCTCCAAGGAAACCACCACTGCCTACTTGCGACCTCAACTTCGTGTTGGAAAAACTAACACTGCCTCCCTTTGAACCAGCAGCATCTGCAGAACTACAGTTCCTCTCATGGAAGACTGCCTTCTTTCTGGCCATAACCTCAGCAAGAAGAGTATCTGAGTTGCAGGCCCTCATGGCAGTACAGCCATTTCTTATTTTTCATCAAGACAGAGTCTCATTGAGAACCAATCTTTCATTTATGCCAAAGGTTGTATCTAGGGTCTCATTAAACCAAGCTATTCACCTGCCTACCTTCTTTCCAAATCCACAAAACAAAGGGGAAAAGCTTCTGCACACCCTGGACATACACAGACAGTTGCGCTACTACTTGGACAGAACTAAAAATTACAGAAAAACTGACCAGTTGTTTGTAGCATATGCTTCTAGTGCACAAGGAAAAGCAATTTCAAAACAGACCATTTCAAAATGGATAGGGAATTGCATTCGTTTCTGTTATTCCTTTCATGGAAAAACTGTGCCAGCTAACATTAGACCTCATTCGACCAGAGCCACAGCCACCTCCACAGCCTTCTTAAGAGGGGTGGCTACCAAGGACATTTTAGAAGCTGCTACATGGAGCTCTGTGCATACATTTTCCAAGCATTACAACTTACCTTTATATTCCAGATCCAGAGCACGCTTTGCTACGGCAGTCCTGCAGGGCATTTTAGCTACACCATCCTTTACATAGATCCTCCACCCCCAGATTGGCTATGGTATTCTACCCATATGTGATGACTGCAGATGCATCCTTGAAGGACATAGTACAGTTTTGTACCTACCATAAATGTAGATGTCCGATAGGTATGCATCTGCAGTCAGGTTTACCCTCCCTCCTTCCCCTCTGTGGTATTTCTTGGGTACATTCCCCTCTCATAGCTAGCTGGGGTTATCTTTTATGGTGTATTTGTTTTTATATATGTATATATTTTTGTGCATGTTTGGAATTTATTGCATTTCTCCAAATTTAGCCTTCCTTAGAGGGCACCTGGCATCTGGGGCAAGAAAAACTGAGGAAGATGGCGTCGGCTGATGCTTTTATACCCCAGGCGCTCTGATGTCGGGGAAGGGGCGACATCAGCCGACGCCGGATACAGACTTTGGAATCCGGCCGACCAAAGGCTGCCTGAGGCAGGACAACCCATATGTGATGACTGCAGATGCATACCTATCGGACATCTACAGTTATGGTAGGTACAAAACTGTACTTTTGCAAGTGCCGGTCGGCCGACTCCTGAGATTTTCGTGTTCGAGTTTCAGATCCAAAGTCTTCAGTAAAGCTAAGTACTCCGTTGGGGAAACTTTTTTCTTGCTCCAGACCGATGTCAGAAAAAGTAAATAATTGTATTTCTTGTGGAAAGCAAATACCTCATAAGGACTTTCATTCTTACTGTATTCCTTGCCTAGGCCCTGATCACAGCGTCAATGGTTGTCTGTTTTGTGCTAGATTTAACCAATGCACTATTAAGTGTTGGTATGATTTTGCTTTAAACTATTTTGGACGCTGGTTTAATTATCCAGAAATGTCGTTGGATAGCTATCCGACTACCGCTAGCCATCCGACTACCGAAGTTCACAAAAAATGCAAAGAAAAGGAGAGAGATAGACAACCGAGGTCCAAAACTGACGAAGCTTCTCCAAAGCCAGTCGCCGGTTCTCAGTGGGGCGCTTTTGCAGCCCTGATGCTCGCTACTTTAGAGTCGCAGGCCGCTACCGACTCCCATGTGGAGTCTGCCATGCTGCTGGAAACTCAAGGTATTGGAGCCTCGGATATTATCCCTTCAGATGGGTCCGGAGCTGCTGAGCAGGCACTGGCTTCTGAGGGTGTATTCAGACCTAAACATCTTTACATTAAACCAACTTCAGCTTCAAAGGCAAAGACTAAAGCACCTTCTAAAGCAAAGAAACAAACTCAAGAGCCATGTGGACAGGCCTCTATGCCCAAAAAACAGATGCTCAAAATGGCCAAAGACTTGATTACCTTGATTAGGGGTTCCCATCCCCCTCCTGATAAGATGCCTAGGTAAGAGACTATGAATCTTCAGATCAGGCTTCTATTTCTTCTGATCAGGAATATTCTCCCCCCCCCCCATGAGGATTCTGATGCTGAAGAATCTATACCGTCAGCTTCTCCTCCAGAGGACTATTCTTTTGGAGTAACCTTGCATACCATGAGGGAGCATTTCCACTGGGAAAGCCAAGATTTTTCAGAATCTAAAAAGAGGCTCAGGGATTTCCTTTTACTACCTCAACACAGGCCACTAGCCATTCCACCTGTGTTAGACATTGTAGATGATGTGTTTTCGGAGTCTAGTCTTACCCCTGACTCCTTACCTCCAGCTCCTGTTAAGCCTGACAGATATTACAGGGTTCCTGACTTTCATAAATTCCTTTTTAAAAACCCTGCTGCAGACCCAGAAACTATTTCACAGGGTCCCAAAGGAGTTAAGGTTTCCGCTGCAAAAAACCCTACCCCCTCTGACAGAGATTCTAGGGCACTGGATAGATGGGTAAAAAAGGTTTACACATCTGCTACCTTGGCTATAAGGGCCTTAAACTGTCAGTTTCATATGCACAAATATCAGCAACATGTCATGGCATTGCTTAAACAGAAAATGTTATTCAACTCTGAATGTGCAGAAAACAAGGAAATGCAGGATTTATTGCATGCAGCTGAACAAGTTGGAAAGCATACTTTGCAATGTGGTTTTGATTCTTTGGAGGCCTCCTGCAGGGCCGCAGTTACGGGTTCTGTAGTTAGGAGGCATACTTGGTTAAAGGAACAAAATCTGCCTGATCATGTCAAAGTTAAATTATTAGATGCACCTTTACAGCATGATACTTTGTTTGGTGTTAAGGCAGAAGAGGTGTTAAAGAAAATGGAGGACAAAGCTAAATCTATGCAAACTGTCAAAGTTTTTTTTACAAGTACAGCCACCTAGGTTTAGTAGACACTGGCCTACAAAGAATTTGTCCTTTCCTGTGTCAGACAGACCTCAAAGGGGCAGATCCAGATGCCCTAGAGGCAGATCCCAGGAGCAAGGTTCATACAGGTCAAAGCAATGGGGTGCTTCTACCTCCAAAGTTGGAGAAGACAAATCACAACCTTACAGGAAACAGTCCCAATTACTTCCCCCTGCCTGCACCAAGCACTTATGTCCTGGCAGGACCCTTAGGGGGGATATTAGAACTTTTTTTCTCAAAATTGGCACATTATAACCCAGGACAAGTGGGTTCTAAATATCATGTCACAAGGCTACAAGTTCCATTTCCATACCCTGCCAAAGGCAAACGACTGGCCAGATCTGCCGAAAAATCAATGGGCAGAGGCGCAAAAACAAGTCGCATCCCTCATGGACATGGGGGCCATTCAACAAGTACCAGAGCAAGAGCAGGGGCAAGGTTTTACTCGACTGTTCTTGGTATCCAGAAAGGACAAGACCTGGAGACCAATACTGGACCTATCTATTCTGAACACATTCCTGGATATACCAAAATTCAAGATGTTGATTTTGCAGCAGCTTCTGCCCATGCTGGGCAAGAACGCTTGGCTTGTGACTCTAGACCTAAAAGAGGTATACCTGCATGTCCCAATCAGACAATTATGCAGAAGATACCTCAGATTCAAGGCTGGCTCAATGCATTACCAATTTTCTGCACTGCCCTTTGGCTTATCTACTGCGCCCAGGGTCTTTACAAAGTGCCTGGCACCAGTAATTGCATTCTGCAAACAGAGGAATACAAATATATCCTTACTTGGACGACTGTCTAATTCAAGCTGAGAACAAGGACATTCTTCTACAGCATCTGGCGTTTGTGAAAAGACTTCTAGCATGCCTAGGGTACACAGTCAACGTAAAGAAATCAAAACTAGTACCCTCTCAAGAGATAATATTCCTGGGTGCAAGCTTAAATACAGCTGCCTAGATGGCTTATCTCACGCCAGACAAACAAAGGCAACTGACTACCTATTTCAAAATGTTGGCAACAAAGGCCCAGTTATCTGCAAGAAAAATTCTGCAGGCTTTGGGCTTCATGGCATCCTGCATCCTACTAATTCCATATGCAAGACTGTATATGAGGAAACTTCAATGGTACCTAAAAAGTGTTTAGACACAACACTGCCACAGCCTGAAAACAATGATTACTCTAATTCCCTGCCCACAACAGGAGTTTCAATGGTGGGCAAAGGCTTGTCACCAAAACAAGGGACAGCCATTCACATTACCCCAGCCTGGCAGGCACTAACAACGGATGCAACAGATTATTCCTGGGGGGCCCACATGGCAGGAAGATGCATTCAGGGCACATGGTCCTCAAACCTAATGCACCTACATATCAATCAAAAAGAGATGCTAGCTGTTCAAAATGCCCTGACAGCCTTCAAGGACCTACTTCATCCGGGACAACTACTGATAAAGACAGACAACACCACGGTCATGTGGTACATAAACAAGCAGGGGGGGCACACATTCTTACCCCCTTTGCAGACTAGCCATGACTTTGTGGGACACAGCTTTGACTTACCAAGTACAGCTGCAGGCACAATTCCTGCCAGGAAAGGAAAATACTCTGGCAGACGAACTAAGCAGAAACCTCATGGATCCCCACGAGTGGCAGCTGGATCCACATGTCTTCAGCAGGATAACAAGGAAATGGGGATGCCCAGACATAGATCTATTTGCCTCCCCTCACAACTACCAACTAAAAAGATTCTGCACCAGGACTTATCACAGACAAGCATGGAAAGTGGACACCTTATCAGTATATGCCTTCCCCCACTGCCTCTCCTCCCCAAGGTACTCCTAAAGGTCAGACAGGAGATGCCAAAAATGATACTGATTGCCCCAGACTGGCCCCACCAGTACTGGTTTCCAATCCTAAGGAACTTGGCTCAATGCCCAGCTTGGACCTTACCTCAAATACCTCATCTACTGTCCCAGCAAAACAATCAGATCCTGCACGGCCAACTCAGGACTTTAAACCTGGCAGCATGGTGGATAATGTAATCATACAAAACACACCTCTCAGTAAAGCTGTGATGGATGTCATTTTGGAAGCCAGAAGACCTAGTACTAGATAATCTTATGCTGGAAAATGGAAGAGATTCTGTGCTTGGAACCAGGCACAAGTAATTTGTACAGCTGTGCCAAATATTCCTCAGATTTTGCAATACTTAACTGAGATGCTGGACAAAGGCCTATCTTTTTCATCTATTAAAATTCATGCGTCTGCCATTTTGGCTCATTACAACACAGAGCCACCAATCTTTTCTCATCCCTTATTAAAGCAGTACCTCAGAGGAGCCAAAAATTTAAGGCCTCCAAGGAGATCACCAGTGCTTGCATGGGACTTCAACTTTGTCTTGGAAAAACTCACCCTGCCTCCTTTTGAGCCAGCTACTACTGCTGATATAAAGTTTTTATCTTGGAAAACAGCTCTGCTCCTAGCAATGACTTCTGCAAGATGAGTTTCAGAGCTACAGGCTCTCATGGCTGTGGAACCTTTTATCATTTTTTATCCAGACAGGGTCTCTCTGAGGACAAACCCACCATTTATGCCTAAGGTGGTGTCCAGTGTGGCTCTTAACCAAACTATTCATCTGCCAACTTTTTATCCAAATCCATAGAACAAGGGGGAGAGAATTCTGCATTCTTTGGACATACACAGACAGCTTAGATTCTACTTGGACAGAACCAAAGTTTTCAGAAAGCGCAATTACTAGTGGCGTATGCTGCAGGATCACAAGGAAAGGCTATAAAGCAGACTATTTCAAAGTGGATAGGCCACTGCATTCGTTTCTGCTACTTACACCATGGCAAGCCAGTGCCTAAGGGCATTAGGCCACATTCAGCCAGAGCTGCAGCCACTTCAGCAGCCTTTCTCAGGGGAGTTCCAACCAAGGACATTTTTGAGGCGGCTACTTGGAGTTCAGTGTACACATTTACAAAGCACTATCATCTGCCACTCTACTCAAAATCCAGGGCAGGCTTTGCCACTGCAGTTCTGCAGGGCCTCATAGCCACTCTTAATGCTGTTTAGTGCCAGCTTCCCAACCTTAGCTTTGGGACTCTACCCAAATGTAATGACTGCAACAGTGAAACACGAAGAACATAGTACAGTTGTGTACACTTACCATAAATTTAGATGTTCGAGTGTATTGTTGCAGTCCAGGTTACCCACTCACCATCCCCCTTTCTTCTGATGAAACCTATTCTTTCCTTCTCTGATTTATACAACCTATGTGGTGTATTTGCTTGTAGATGAAGGTTAAGTTTATATTGGTGCATGTATTTATCTATATATAAGTTTTGGCTACCCTTTTAGGGGGCACCTGACATCTGGGGCAAGAAAAACTAAAGAAAATGGTGTTGGCTGCTTCTTTTATACCCCTGACGACCTGACGTTAGGGAAGGGGCAACAGCAGCCAACGCAGGACCCAGGACTTTGGAATTCAGGCCAACTGAGGGCAACCTGCCAAGCAGGATTACCCAAATGTAATGACTGCAACAGTGAATACACTCGAACATCTACATTTATGGTAAGTGTACATAACTGTACTGTTTTCGTACAATACCGAAGGATTATCCTGCTTGGGGTTATACAAGAGTTTTACAAAATACAGGAGTCTTAGTACTAAACTACTAAGGGTAGAAACTCAGTGGGAATGCACTAAAGACCCACACAGATCAACAGCCTAGTAAGTAACTATGGACATCTTACAGAAGGGCCTCGCTGAGACAAATGCCTGGTGTCAGAGCCATGGCCTCAAGCTCAATGCCAAAAAGTGCAGTGTTATGCCCTTTGGTAAAAACTCTGTACCATGAACTGCCACATAGGCAGCAATCTACTTAACACCGAATGTGTGATAAGAGACCTTGGGACCCAGGTGGGACAGTAGTCTCTCCTCTGATAGTCACATCGCCACAATAGTCAGGAAGTTCTTCTACATGGCACACCTCATCATTAAAAGGGTTCTCATCCAGGAAAAAAGAAGTCATTGTTCCCCTCTACGCGACACTCATTAGACCCATTATGGAGTACAACGCCCCTTTTGGAAAGTACCTCACAAGACATCTGCAGCAGCTGGAAAGGCCACAAAAGTACCTCACAAAGAGGATTACTGGCCTCAAACCAAATGCTCTACACTGACTTTCTCAAAAAACTCCAGCTTTACTCCGTAGCATATCGCCTACTCCGAGGTGATCTCTGCCTAACATATAAAGATATGTCAAACCCAGAGCTGTTGGACATGCTACACCTAAAGAAATTCCAATCCCTCCGAGCTACACGCTCTAGGGACCTAAACCTTGTCACCAAAATAAACAGGACATGCTGGAGGAATAGATTCCTGTCCCAGAGACTTCTCATACTCTGGAACAGGCTACCCATCTATGTCAAGCAAAGTTCTTCATTAGCACTCAAGAAAAATCTTGATGAGTGGATGGGAAATAGGAAATACACCCCGTGGATCACTTCTGTGTCTCTGCTCGACAGGGGCACAAGAAAATAACTTTATTGGGTGGCACAAGCCAGGGAACCTTGTTGGCTAGGCTAACTTTGGCCCTAGGGCCGATAGCCTAGTACCTACCTATGAACCTATGAAATTATGTCATGTAGTAAATAAAATACTTATGAAAACTGAGTAGGATGTTGTCCTCTGGGATCTAAGTAGGTCTGCTCTAGTAAGTATCAGTGAGTCCTAAGATACTCTTAAGTCCTGCACTCCTGATCACACAGCAGTAAGACACAGAAGAGGCAAATTTAACAACAAACAGAAGTGGAACTGCAACATTTAAAAATGTAACATGAAAGAGCTACTACTAAACCTTCAGAAATGATCCTAGTTGGGGGGCGTGGCCAAGGATGAACACAGGATAGCAGCAGATTTCTTCAGCTCCACCAATTTCATTACATTGACAGGAATTAATTACTTAAAAAATTAATTCTTGAAGTAATTTTCTTTCTAAATATGTTTGTTTTATATAGTTCTTGAACTATATCTAAAAAAGAAAGGAAATCTTAATAATATTCCTGTCAGAAATTACTTTGGAAATTTTCCTGTCAGTTTATCAGTCTGAAATGAGTTCCAGTAAGACAAATTCTCAAGACTCCAGCATCAAGAAAGAACTTCAGTCTCTGATAATTATAGTCCAGCAACTTACTGCTAAGATGGATAAAATGGATACTAAAATAGACACTTTCATAGAAAAACTACAAAACAAATAGACTTGTTACATATGGACCTGCAACAACAGAAGATCCAGATGACAGGCATAGAAGAAGCTGTGAATGACATGGAAAATAAAATACAAGAACAGGAAATCAACATTGAGTTTCTGCTGAAACAAAATACACATTTACAAACAAAGCTGGATGACCTGGAAAATAGATCTAGGCGCAATAACATTAGGATTTTTGGACTGCCAGAAAATATTGAAGGTAACAATATTACTTCTTTTTAACAACATGGCTCCCTAAAACTTTAGATTTACCAGAAGCATTCTCTTTTGGTATCGAAGAGCACATAGATCTATAGCTAATACTAACTCTAACAAAAACTATCCTAGATCAGTTATAGTTAGATTTCTATCATCTTTTGATAAAGAGATGGTTCTTAAATCTGCTTGGGCTAAAGCTCCTGTTAAGTTTAATGAGACAACTGTGCGTTTTGACAATGACTATTCTTCCATGGTAATT